>NC_068988.1:62470869-62471406 GCF_001194135.2 Octopus bimaculoides | reverse complement strand
ATATATATATATATATATATATAGGCGCACACAAACACACACACACACATATGTATATATGCATATATACCTACATATGTATATAGATGTATATAAGTAAATATACAAATATATTTATATATATGTATGTAGACAAATATACATATATGTATGTGTGTGTGTGCGTGTAAAGACCAACATCTATGTGCGTATGTGTATACACATCGATTTGAAACAGAATTTCCGAGCATGTGCATATGTTCAATGACCAAGCTATTTTGAATTAGTGTGTGAGTATGAGAGAAATGTATTAAGATTATCGCTTGCACTCTTCGTATAATTCAAGCGGTGACAGCGTCGCACAATGGTTAAAGGGTCACTTACTAATGTAATTTAGACGAATGATTTCAACAAACTTCATTTGTACAGAAATTTAATTCACAGGAGTTAATAGAATATACTCAAAACACCACCAGCAGACTGGAAACAGGGACAACATCAACGCGAGGCGTATACACACACACACATGTATATATATATATATATATATATATATAT
>NC_068988.1:62465974-62468343 GCF_001194135.2 Octopus bimaculoides | reverse complement strand
TATATATATATATATATATACATACATATACATGTATGTATGTATACATGTATACACACACCCATACACATATGCATACAAAGACATACACGTGATTTTCTACTGCTAATCATTTTGTGCGAAGCACCATTGCTCTCCTCTCGTCTACATGAACCTACCGACGTTTCAGGAATAATATAATCCCAGTATTAGTATAAGAGAATGATGAAAGCCTCGAAATAATGAATAGTGAAGAATGACGTGAAACATAGACGAAATCAATAATTCTGATTTAAGCATATTAAAGCTGAATTATTCATGACATTTATTTTCATATTCCTCCTACCATTGTTAAATATATTTCATCGCTTTTCTATACACATACATGTATGACAATGCCTTAAGTAATCTACACAATCTTGTATTTCCGTAGTTATTTTCCGACATCATGATTCTATTACAACATTATTAAGGAAATGAAAAGCCAGATACATCCTATTAAAACTTCAGTTCTGAAGTTTATAACTTAAGAAGTTCGAAAGTCACATGCTTTATATTGCAACAAAGATTTTCTACTCAGAATCTCAAGCAAAACGCGTCAATTAAATATACGAAGACGTTATTAGGTTTTAAATCGAAAATGCCTGACGTAGCAAATTGTCTGCGTAGACCAGACCTGGTCGAATAGACTTATCAAGAAAGATGTTCCTGAAACGATTGTCTTGTTTTGTTATACAGTGCATATAGGGCCATATCATAAAATGATTTATTTTTGGTGGCAGTCGATTATAATGTGCGTTTGTTATGTTTAGACAGTTAGGAAAACTTTGAGACATCATAATTTACTCATCAGACTTAGCAACTTTTTTTTATCGATACATATAGTTGACGCTGATCGAGAAAGCCTATGAATATACTCAGTTAATCGTTGAAGATCTGTTCTCTAAGTGTTTACGTTACGACTTTATTCAAAGTGATTTTTTTTTGTTTGTTTGTTTACAAGTGCTTGCGTAAAAGAGATATGGTTGGTATTCAACTCAAATAACTGAGCGTCAGCGACTACAGCAAAATATGGAGAAGAAAGAAAATTTCACAGATCTGAGACGTCCTCGAAGGAATCATTTGCAAACTGTTTAGCGCAGTACATGCAGGAAAAGAAAATAAGTGTGCCGAGAAAAGGTGAATAGGCTTCACATCAACCAGCCAATCCCCCAAAACAGAAAATTTCGTCATAATGCACTAAACGGCTTTGTGAAGAGGCTATTCTTCTGTAGCCTAGATAGTGAGGTTTATTGATCAGTGAGTTCATACCAACTAATATATGTAACAACACATTCCCTGATGCAGAAACTGGATTGTATCGTCGATCTCATCATGTTTAACTGTAGAAAAGTTTGTAAAATGCATTTATTAATATTTGGAGCCATACAAAGGTAACTATCAGAAATCATTTTTGGAAGATAAATATTTCGTGCTTCTGAGCAGAGAAAGACTAATCATTGGCATGCAGTTTTATAGTGTCGCCAGGAGAGATTATCAATGTTTATAAGTCCCACTTATAAACACTGATAATCTACTTTACGACTTTACTAGTTTTCGCTTTACGAGCTAACCAAATTAACTCGTATATCGAGGCATTAATGTATATCTATGGATCGTGCGATATGATACATGTATTTGAACATTTCTGCGAAAGATGTAACACGCATAGGATTGAGTCTTCAGGATTCTTCTGGAGTACATGATAGAGTACATTTTAATTTTCTTCTAGACGGCTGAGTAACATTTGATGTTGACTCCAAGTTATTAATATACCACACCCTTTATCATGACTGTACTATTTATGCACTGAAATTTATTTACGCTTAAATTTACACTGTAGAAGCAATGTATTTTAAGTCGTAGATGCAGGAAATCATTTCTATTCAGATGAAATCATAGAAACTTCCACAAACATGTCTTACAAATTCTCAAACTGTTCTGAAAGAAATACTTTATTCAATGTATGTAATATGTAATATACGAGTGAAACCTTATTTGAATCAAAATATAAACAGGGGCACTTTTTATTATGCACATGGTCAAACGTGATTATATACTCTTTACTCTTTTACTTGCTTCAGTCATTTGACTGCGGCCATGCTGGAGTATCGCCTTTATAGTCGAGCAAACTGACCCCAGAGCTTATTCTTTGTAAGCCTAGTACCTATTCTCTCGGTCTCTTCTGTCAAACCGCTGAGTTACGGGGACGCAAACACACCAGCATCGGTTGCCAAGTGATGCTGGGGAGACAAAAAGACACACAAACATATACACACATTCACACATACACTCACACACACACACACACGCACACAGACACACACACACACACACACACACACGCATAT
>NC_068988.1:62463625-62465904 GCF_001194135.2 Octopus bimaculoides | reverse complement strand
ATATATATATATATATACGATGGTCTTCTTTCAGTTTCCGTTTAACAAATCCACTCACAAGGCTTTGGTCGGATCGAGGCTAGTAGTAGGCACTTTTCCAAGGTGCCACGCAGTGGGACTGAACCCGGGACCATGTGTCTGGTAAGCAAGCTACTTACCACACAGCCACTCCTGCGCCTATATATGTTTATTTTTATCGAAATTAGTGCTTCCGATATACGCTCAGGCTATTACTGTATCCTTGACACAATTATTTTCGTCGGTTACTGTTATCTACAGGGCTGCCCTAACCGGCGAAAGAAATTGCAATAACGAACTTTTATATTTTCATTCTTATAAGGTCAACTGCGACGCTCAAAATGCTAGGAATCAAATTTATATCGTAACCCAGCGTGAATAGAAAGAGCCAGCGTAGGTGTGGCAACATAAATATATAGTAAAAACGATTTGGTGCTTTCAGTAGTCATAATTTAGCTTCTGTTACTAAATTGGATACTGTATTTAGACTACATGTTCTTCCTTGCCCGTCTACTAAGAAAGGTAGATAGGTAAATTCTTTGAGATGGATAGATCACTGTGTAAAAGATAAAACAAATGAGTTTTCCTAGAAGCATCCACTGGTAAATTTATCTCGCATTTATACAGACTTATGCACACACATACAAAAATGGGTGCTTGCATTTATATAATATGCAAGTGTATAGGTGTCTTTCTCTCTCTCTTTCACTATCTATCTCACTCTCTCCCTCGTCATATATAGATACGGAACAAGTTAAAAATAATGGTCATTGCATGTTTTTCTTATATTGGAGCAAATTTGGTTTACAGCTGTTTCCAATCTTCATTATTGGTACATTACCGATAGGTTTACTCTACTGGTCCATTGATCAATTGAGGAAAATTGAACGACATAAGGAAATTAATGCTACTTTCATCGAAGCCATTTTTAATGATATATATATATATATATATATATATATATATATATATATATATATATATATGAATATGTACATAGATACATGTATATGTACATAGATACATGTATATGTATGTATGTATATATGTATGTATGTATATATGTATGTTTGTATGTATGGATGGATGTATGTATTTACTTCACTGGGTATATTTGTAAAAGTCGTAATTCGCACTTCCATCACTGAATATAATATTAAATATTGCTCATCTGCTTTCTCACTGAGAGCTGCAACTAATATTACGAAATCAATAATCAGACTAAATCAAATGGTGTCACATGCCAAACGGCTTTACGGAACATTGCTTCGTATTTGTATTTCAACAAATTAATGATATTAGAAAAGGAAAAATATGTCTGCAGATAGGTTAAAGTCGTTTTTTTTTTATTTATTATATATTTCAGTATAACTTTATTAATTGAACAATTATGATTTACAAGTGAAATTGAAATTTAATAATCTCAGTTATTTGTTTCGTATGAATAGGTCGTGCGATTTTCTAGTCTTGCATGTATTTTACTGCACATGAGCTAAATATTTTGTATGCAAGTTAATTGATGCTTTGTGAGGTTACCATGTAATATCTGTGAAACCAGAACATTCAGTTAATAATAAATTGAAACTTTTAATAAAATACGTTGAATTAGAAAGTATAAGAGGAAGTGAAACGCGACTATACAGTTATTTTTCAGTTACCCTTTTCAAATTGGAACAGCGCATAACGTGCTTTCGTAATTTGCGCATCGCATAAGAATGCAGTCAATGCAATATTCATATCTATATAAATTGCATAAGGATAATAATAGAATAGATTATTACAGATAAGCGAATATCTCTTTATAGTTTAAGCTCCGCAGTGCTGTTCTTATTCATTGGCCTTAGGTCTATCACGATTAGATATATCTTCATATTGTTCATATTGAAAGATATTTGAACCGAGACAATCTGGGGATATTCATTTTGTTTCTGCAGACATTAAAATATATTTCATCCAATATAAAAAAAAAAAAACGACTGGAGAATCATTTGACAGAGATTTTAAAGCTACTTTTAGTGCAGAGTAGCCACATCAAAGATATTTTGTCTAATTCCTTAAACTAAAAGCTACTACAAAATAATTAAAACTTTAAGAAAAATTCGGAAATTTGGAAATCTCAAAGCCCCTAAATTTTTTCCAGTAAGAAAGGAGTCAGAAAACTCATAGATATTTCCGGCGGTTTTCGGAACCACATAATTAGTTTTGGCGGTGATGAAAGTGTGAAATTGCTAAAAATAATGTTGTCATATTTTAATATCAAA
>NC_068988.1:62456537-62458248 GCF_001194135.2 Octopus bimaculoides | reverse complement strand
GGATAGATAGATAGATAGACAGATAGATAGATAAATACATGGATAGATAGATAGATAGACAGATAGATAGATAGATAGATAGATAGATAGATAGATAGATAGATAGATAGATAGATAGATAGATAGATAGATAGATAGATGCGTGTGAGTGTATATTTCTCTGTGGTTAATATTATGTGTGCATATGAGTGCGCTTAGACTATGTAACTGTTTCGAAATGTTTCACCTGAAAACTGTCATTTTGCATATTAAAAATATAGAGTTAATGATATTTGCAGCGATAGGCGAATTTAGATTTTTGATAGATAGAGATCGACAAAATGAGTCCTACACCTTGTGCTTCTCTGCTAGAATCAACTAAGACGCTTGAAGAGATTTCCAACATATTTGTCTAGCAGGATATTGCTTTCTTTCGTGGCCTATATTGTTTGGTGAGTTAGTTGATCTAAGAAACAGTGCTGAGCTTATCGTGATTATAAGCTTGAAGTATCATGATCAATATTCATAAAAGCGCAAGAAAATTTGTTCCTCCATTTGTTCATGACACTAATTGGTTTCGTATGAATTTGAAGAATCGAATAATATTTTTTTAATGTCTCTTAACGTACGACCATGATGTAATATATTTTTATTATCACATATTAAACACATGTTGTTTTTCTGTCTATAATTTAAGATCTCTGTTTCAGGTGGAAGCGTTAACCGTTAACTACAAAAAGTTAGTATAATCTTATATAATAAAATTTCCAATACACACACATACAATATATGTGCGCCAGTGTATTGCATTCGTGTGTGTGTCTCTGTGGGCGTTTGTGCATCTGTGTGTTCCTATGTATGTCATTAGAAATCTTTATTAACATTACATTTTCACGCATTTCTTTATATGCTTGCTTGAAACAAACGGTTTAAACACGTTTTCAGAGTTTCAATCCACTGAATCTGAAATATAATGTACGTCGAATTGGCTTTCATAATCCGTTCACATTCTATATTTTTACTTGTGAATATTGTTCATTGATTTGCAATTGTGGGTACCCACAACTCCACCCTAATTGCATAAACTGAAGTTGCCAGGGAGACTTAATAAATCTATTTTCTGAAGTTCTTTATATCTCATTTGGCAATTTTTTTTAATAATGCAATTTTTTAAATAATGGAAGTTGACTGTATTGCATTCTGGAACTCTAAATTAGAAAAAAACATTTTTCTGATATTACAGTAATTCTAATATAGCAGTCATGCTTCGCATCCAATAATCTACACCACATTAGAATACTAAGATGCCATGTATCGAAATCCCTCCTGAAATATTCATCCACCAGCTTAATCACATTTGTGTTGGATAAATGTGTTGTTTGTTGGAATAACTATCAATTTGTCTAGCTATCTATCCACATATATATTATTTATATATACAGGGTGAGTCAAAAGTTACTTGCAAAAAAAAAGAAAAAAAGAAAATATGGATACAAGAGAAAAACAATTAGTATGCTGTTTTATTTAAAATTCGATTTGGGCTGCAGATGTGGCCAGCAGGTTTTTGAGTCATGTATGTATTGCGTGAACTGATTTCAGCAGGAACTTTCGTGGAATGGAAGACACTATTGTTTGTATTCGCCCTTCACATTCTTGCAAAATCTTTCGTTTGGTACAGTAGATTTGCTCCTTTAACCCCCCCCCCAAAAAAAAAATCACAAGATGTTAAGTC
>NC_068988.1:62452706-62453752 GCF_001194135.2 Octopus bimaculoides | reverse complement strand
TATATATATATATATATATATATATATATATATATGCATACATTTACACACATGGCTGTATCTATATATGTACATACACACACACATATATAAATACACACACATATAAATACACACACTCACACATACATACCTAGGCACACATATATTTTAGAGTACTAACATAGGTGTTGCTTACATTTCGTCTATATTATTTCGAATATCGATATAAATTTATTTCTATACACACGTCACAAAACTGTAATTTATATCTATTGTAATTTTTACGTTATCTGTACGTATTTATGTATGTATGTATGTATGCATGCATGTATGTATGCAATGGGAGAGAGATATATAGATCATGGAACAATAAATAAGGTTGGCAAATAAAATTTAAATGTTGAAGTAAATCTATGGGTTTTTGTGTGTTTTTAAATTGCTTATAATCACCTTCCACGCCGCAGCTGTTTTCGTTTCAGCACTCGATCTCACATCAGGTCATTTGCTATGCAAGTACATTTCCGTAATGTTTTTATTAAGTTTTATATAAATCTAATTCTGAGAATAATTCAAATGACCTAGATTTGATAATGGAGAAAAACAGTAATGTCTAATTCAAACATATAAAAAAACACGAGAACCAGTATATTGGACGTTTTCTCGAGTAGTTTAGCATCAGTAAATTTACCTGTTCCCGAACGTAGCTCTACATGATTGAAAATTAATATGTCCGATAAAATTGCAGACGCGGCTGTGTAGTAAAAAGTTTCGCTTCCTAGCAGCATGGTCTGGGTTTCGCCATAATTTTCTACTCTAGGCACAAGGGCCGAAATGTTTGCGGAGGGGTTCAGTCGATTAGATCGACACCAGTACGCAACTGGCACTTAATTTATCGACCCCGGAAGGATGAAAGGCAAAGTCGGCTTCGGTGGAATTTGAACTCAGGGCGTAAAGACAGACGAAATACCGCTAAGCATTTATTCCGGCGTTCTAACGTTTCCGCCAGCTCGCCGCCTCTGGAATTTGCCATACTGTGGCAACTTACACAGGTATCTACTATAACC
>NC_068988.1:62448514-62452338 GCF_001194135.2 Octopus bimaculoides | reverse complement strand
ATATATATATATATATATATTTATATATATATATATATATATATATATATATAACTGCCCTGGGATTTGTTCGACTAAAGTTGGTATTCCAGCATGGCCGTAGTCTAATGACTAAAATAAGTAAAAGAATAAAAGGATAAATACGTTGAAAACATTATAAGCGAGATCAGTTCTCATAATAACCTGTTTCTATAGGCATTTCTAGAAAGCTTCCTTCTTTACAAATACAGTACGAACGAGAATAAATATAGCACCAAAAAGAGATACACAGGGAAATCATTTGAAAAGTCTGTTGATGATGTAGCATTTTGCCCTCTGTTAAAAATCTATACAAGAGGCAGCAGAGTGAAAACACTGACGACTCTGAATACAATGAAGAAACAGCCACATAAATTGCGTAATAATACAGAATATTTTTAATTTTGTCACACCGTAACACACTAAGTAATGTTATCCGCAGGCACAACTATTAATGGTTCTCATTGTTGTTTGGAGGATTCTTTAAAAAAAAAGTTACATAAATATTCCGCAAAATTATATGAAATCATGCAAATAATTAATATAACCATGTTATAATAAAAATCACGGAATAGTAATAATAGCTAATACGTAGTTAACGAATATACAAGCATAAGGAAATACGCTGCAAATATGACCAAAAAAGGAATAACGCACAAAAGAAATATGATACGATTGTATGACTACCGGCATATTACTGTTAATTATCTTTATGTCATCACGACGTGTATATTACTGTTTTCTTTCGTTAATTATCTGCAAATGTTTTCGATTCCGTAGAATGTTTGATTAAGTTTCTTCTTTTTTTCTTTTGGATGTGTTGTGGTGGTGGGGAGAGGATGGAGGTGAGGTTGTATTAATAGACGGTAGTGTTATGGATATAATTATTTTTGGAAACACACATACACATGCATACATGCACACACACACACACACACATACACACATCACACACGCACTCACGTATACATAGACATACATGCGCGCAAACACACACACGCACTCACATACACACACACACAGAAACATTTATAGATAAAGAGAAAGAGTGCGTGCCTGTTTGTGTGTATGTGTGTGTATGTGTGTGTATGTGTGTATGTGCGTGTACGAACGCTTGGGTGTGCATGTGTGTGTATGTGTGCGCGTGCGCGTGTATGTAGGGGAGAGAATAGAAAAAAGAGAAAGAGAAATTCTGCTCTGGTAATTTTTTGATCGTAATTAACTAAGATCAGATGAAAGTGATTATGCAATTATGTGTCATTTGCTATTTTTTAGAATGATATATTTATAACTCTTAGTTATAAGGGAAATCAGCACCTATGATCATTTTCTGGATCCCCGAGTCAGCCTTGAATGTGAAAGTTCCCCTGGCACCAAACACTTAGCCTTAATATTTAGGAAAGGGTAGCCTATGTTAAAGATACCCGAGATGCCTGATTATTGTTTAAATAGAGCAACAGATGATGTACAGCAGCCACTGAGGCTACGTGGGGTCTTGAAGTAAGAATCGAAAAGCTGAAACTAAATGTGCTATGTGCCATTCCAATTATTCAAGCACACCGAGCGAAATGGTTAGCGGTATTTCATCTGCCGTTACGTTCTGAGTTCAAATTCCACCGAGGTCGACTTTGCTTTTTATCCTTTCGGAGTTGATAAATTAAGTACAAATCACGCGCTGCGGTCGATGTAATCGACTTAATCTTTTTGTCTGTCCTTGTTTGTCCCCTCTATGTGTGGCCCCTTGTGGGCAATAAAGAAATAAAAGACGCTAGCAAACAGGGCGAAATGCTTAGCGGTATTTCGTCTGCCGTTACATTCTGAGTTCAAATTCCACTGAGGTCAAGTTTGCCTTTCATCCTTTCGGGATTGATAACTCAAGTACCAGTTACGCACTGGAGTCGATCTAATTGAGTGAACCCCTCTCCAATAATTTCGGGCCTTGTGCCTAGTGGAGAAAAGAATGATACAAGCACCAGCAGTAGCAACGGTTGCATTGACAGATTAAATGGTAGGTGAATGAGTTGATGAGGAAAGAACCACTGCATCATCTGAGCGAGAGTTATCATAATGTTGCCAAGATACTGCGAGCGGTAAACATTAAATGATGCACATATTTCTTGCAAGAATTTATATATATTAACATATATAATCGATAAAAAGTTAAATACGAAAGTTTACCTCTACACTACGTTAGAGGTAGAGCGTTTAAACTTTTGAGAACTTGAGGATGTGGTGTATAACTGTCTATACGTTTATAAATATTTCCCACAGCAGAAAGTTCAAAGGCTGGGCAACACTCCATAATTTTTCAAGTCATCCATTAGTTAGCGTGGAGTGGGAACTATAATGTTTCTTTGAGAATAATGAGGTGTGCATTGAAAGCAGTCCTAAAAGGAGGAAGAAAGAGAATGACAATACTTCTAACATCTTAACCATATCTTAGAATTAATTAGTTTCAGTTTACACAATGAATTCAGTTTGAACAGTTACAAGGTAGAAAGAGATAATGTGAGTGCGTGCACATACGCAAGTGCCAACGCGTGTTCACTCCTACATGTTGCGCA
The DNA here is from genome assembly GCF_001194135.2 of Octopus bimaculoides. Classification (NCBI taxonomy): domain Eukaryota; kingdom Metazoa; phylum Mollusca; class Cephalopoda; order Octopoda; family Octopodidae; genus Octopus; species Octopus bimaculoides. The sequence goes on along the minus strand of NC_068988.1, from coordinate 62,449,756 downwards.
CACAAATCACTCTAGACATTGTTGCCAGCACAACAATCCAATCAAATATCCATGAGTCACTGCTTGGCCCTTAAAGTCTTACACATGTAGGAAAAGAATTTGTGTTACATACATTCAGACTGTATCCTTTGTACTTAAGGAAAGTCATAGGTTGTTTTCAGTAAATGTGACCCTTATTTCTAGCGATTCATAAGAAATAGCTTAGAAGTTTTCACCTAATTTTTCAAACAATTTGGAACTTGTCTGATTGCAAATTTTGTAATTCATCACCAAAACCTAAGTGCTTTTAAGTATACTAACATTCAAATTTCCCGGACGCTTCCCTCTGTATTCATGTTAAATTTTGGCACAAGGCTAGTAATTTGGTGGAGGGGGAGGAATGAGTCGATTACATCGACTCCAGTATCCAATTGATGCTTATTTTATCGACTCCGAAAGGATGGGATGTAAAGTCGACCTCGGCGGAATCTGAACTGAGTACGTGAAGACAAACAAAATGCCACTAAGTATTTTGCCCAGCGTGATAACGATTCTGCCAACTCGCTGCCTTAACCTAATACGCAATATTGAAATCTATTTCTGTAAAGTTCCATCTATAGACAAACTAGACCATCACATACTAGATCGCTATAGAGAACACTTAATCGATATCCCTCATAACATGTCACCATTTCATCCTAACTGTCCAGTGACGGCGAAATACGGCCATCTTCTGGTGATTCTAATACTACAAGCTACATGCTATTATGCAAACTCAAAAACAAAAATATTTTCTTCGAATCGGACTTTTCCATTCCCACAGTACTAACAGATAGAATTTCTCTAATCAGTCAGAACTGACACCTCTAAATCCGCCTGCTGATGTGTACATATATACTCTAACACGCACATACGCATTTACGCATACAAACATTTCACCTACAAATCTATCCTGCCCATACGTCCACAGCAACACTAGAGTGCACTAACAAAGAACGTGGTTACGACGCAAATATCTAATATTGCTATTACACATGTCCAATATTTCAGCCCTTCTTTCCACATGTCCTCACCCAGATATAGTCTCTATATTCTTGACTATTACACATACCTCTCCGAATCCGATTCTAATACAATATATGCAGCTCGATATCATTTCTTTCGCCGGACACACAGATACAGACACACAGACACACGCACATACACACACACACACACACACACACACACACACACACACACACACACACACACACACACACA
>NC_068988.1:62439421-62448377 GCF_001194135.2 Octopus bimaculoides | reverse complement strand
ATATATATATATATATATACATACATATACGCACAAACAAAAATACACTAATACTCACACATGCTAAAATACCTACATACATACATGTGTGTGTGTGTGTGTGTTTGAAAATAGGAGAAAACGAAGAAAACATACCATTATTAAAATAGTCAAACCATACAGCAGACGTTTTCTTAGTGTTTTGCAGTCTGGCAAAATAGATTTCTGCTTCCATAAACCCAATTTCCTCGGATAACGTAATATATTTTACCTTAAAAGTTGTGATCAGAATTAATCTTGAGCTAAACTTTGTTGCTTCGATTTTCAGAGAATGAATGAAATACATATGAAATGAAATAATTATATCCGAGCTATTCTTCATGTTCTACAATCATAGTTATATTAAGAGAAACCACAAGTACTGTTATCTTTTCAGTTATTAATTTCGTACTTTTGGCTTTCTCCATCCTATCACACGCCTAGGTTTGTCTTTAAGTTTTACGTTTGATCTTTTATCATATTTTTTTTGCTGTTTATGTTTCCTTTTATTACTGCTTTGATGGATTCGCTTTTGTTCCTGTAATAAATTACATATATTCTGAGATATTGTACAAAAGAAAGAAAGGAAAAGATAAAAAGGACAGTATAAATGAACACAAATATATATAATAAAAAAAATGGGGAGAAATGCAACCAAAACTTTAATTATACCACAGAAAGAATTTGAAAGATATCTGGCGTGACCAGGGGCCATGGATTAGCTAGATCATGACTGATGCCTGTTATAAAAGAAATATGTGATAAAAGACATTAACAAAGAGAAGATAATGAAAACAAAATGTGAGGTACAAATGTCATGCATTCATGAAATGATTGAGAAGTATGGGAGAGAATTTGTTAGACAAGACGAGCGTCAGGCCAGAAGAGAGAGAATCACAAAACAAAACAAATGATGTGAAATAAATAATGTAAAAAGAAAATAATAATAGCAAAGAATAAAAATATAAGAGAAACGAAACGCAGTCTGTACAAGACATATAATTAAATGATAAATTATTTCATGTAATATCCTAAAGACGCTCGTCGCCAGTCTCTGATGTAAACTCAGTCAAGTCAAATGGAATGTAATGTGCAGTGATCATTTGTTAGAGAGGCGGGCAACATGTGTTGTTTTGTTTCCGCGAGATGATTTCTACTAATTTCCTCTTCATACTTATTTAAAAACCAACAAAAAAGAAAATGTAGATGGACATGTTTACAGACTACTTATTCGCACACTCACACGCACACACACACGTACACAGACCACAAAGACAAGCACATACATAGTATATCTTTTATATTTTACTTGTTTCAGTTCTTGGGCTTCGGTTATGCCGGAGTAGATAGTCGAAAGCAGAAGACCCAGTACTTCTATTTAAGTATATACTATATCAGTTTCTGTTACCAAACCGCTAGGTGTGGGGACGTAAATAAACCAATACCATATTTTTAGCAGTGTCGGGAGACAAACAGAAACGCAAAGATACACACATACATACTTATACATGTATATATATATACGTATAATATTTGAGTGTGTATGCGAGCACGTGTGTGTGTGCGTGTGTGTGGTTTTGTGGGGAGATTGAAGATTCTACTCCTGAATTGTCGTGAGACTCTACTTAGAGAAGCCTACTTTCGAAATTCAGGCTATCGCGCTATGAAAAGTTCATGAACTTCAGACTTCCGGTTTTCTTTTTCTTACGTTACAGAACTGTTTATTTACTATACGATTAATACTGAGAAGCAGATATATAACTGAGGAAATTGTTAATTATAAATACTTTAAAAGTTAATCTGTGTACAATGCAATCTTCTGCCGGAAATTCTTGACGAATATTATGATTAATTCCCGTAATTAACTTTATAAAACATTAGTAATTCCGGGTTGCTATTTTGCTTACGAATTTAAATGGTTCATAACCTGTGTGGTTTAAAACATTTCTCTACATGTTTTAATTAATATATCGTGAGGAGTATTACATGGGATATCCTGCAGTGAAATACATAGCGTGATAAATATATATGGGGCTCAGGGTATATTATGCGTTGAGACTCAAGATATGCCGGATGTTGCTGAAGTATGTCTTACTCTCTACTTCGCATAACTTTGTGTCGTGAAAGGATGCAATTGTTGTGTACTGTATTTGGTACATCTTAATCTTGGCATGCCACTTCTGGAAATAAAATTTCAAATCCCGTTTTTGTTTTTACCCATTTGTCGTCCTCTCCATAATAATCTTTGTTCCCACGTTTGATATTTTGCGATTCATATGATTTCTTATTGTTCAGCTTAGTAAAAAAGACATCACGTGTCTCAATGAAATTCTTAAATAATCATGAATTTATATTAGTCTGATAACGCAATTAATGTCTTATTCATTTATTGATACATTAGCGTAGTGATATTTTTTTACACACAAAAGTCTCATAACTAAATCTATTGTAAATTTCCTCTCTCAAATCTCCTCTAATTACATTTATATTAAAGTTAAATCTGATCTATGAAGTTATTTAAATTCTCTTGAAATACCACTATATAATATTAATTTTAAGCCAATATCATATTTCTTACGTTATATATATATATATATATATATATATATATATATATATATATATATATATATACGACGGTTTTCTTTTAGTTTCCGTCTATCAAATCCACTCGCAATGCTATCGTAGGTAACATTTGCCAGTCACACAGTGGACCTAAACACAAAACAATGTTACTCCCACGCCTGACAATGAACCAATATGCGCACCGAAAAAGTTTGGAAGCTATTGTTAAGTCTATAAGCAAGCATACAGTCTGAGATTTTTTTACACATTATTCCTTAAAATTAAGCATTTAAATATCAAATTTTGTGATTAAAATCATTATAACCCACATTCCTTTGTTTTGCTTATATGTTTAGGGCGTCGAATACATTTTATGTTTTGCAACTCTCTTATATTAGTTGACTAAATCAAATATAATTAGGTCTGCGATAAGATATGTGTATTATAATCTCCTAATATAATAATGAGCATAGTGTTTTCATATATTTGTGTGTATATATATATATATATATATTTGTCCAGAATCACGCCGGACGCGGAGGAAAGAGAATAGTAGTTCAGTGAAGGAGAAGTAGTGAGAGTAATATCCCTGACTGAGAGGGAGTGGGAGAAAGTACTAGCAATGAGAGAAAGGAAGGGGTGAAACAAAAATCAGCGTTTCAACTCTGTGTGAGTATATTTGTGTACGTGTGTGCGTGTACAAGGGAAGTATGTGAATGTTTGTATGAGTGATTATTACGCACTTTATTTTGTACCGTATTTATATATAAAATACTACAATTGGCCATCATCATTGGCGGCACGTAGCCAGCTAGTGGAGAATATAATGCATTGCTGTAGCTTGCATTATATTCGAATAAATGGCATATAGCGAAACACACACGTTCTTCCATGCGCACAATCATACGTGTGTGCGTGAGAGAGATTGGGAGAGATTAGCAAGCATATACATACTTACTTATGCATTGATACATACATAGAAATACATAAACAGAGACACACGCACGCGTATGTGCTCGATATGGGTGCACCCGCGCACGTACATTGTTAATATCACGCCAAAATATACTTTGAAAACAAAACCGCTGGCCAACAACTACACATCACAGCAGTGTCACCATTACTGAGGTGCCGTGCAAGACATTCGCGTCAGTATAGAAATGTAGAGACGGTAGTAGAATTAAAAACCAACAGCGAGAACAACAGAAATAATAATAATAATAATAATAATAATAATAATAATAATAATAATAATAATGATGATGATGATGATGATAATAATAATAATAAAGATGAATATAAAAATAAGTAACACATATAAAATTGTAACGACACAAAACAGATTTTGCAATAAGTGATAGTTGATTGTTTATTTAAAGGGGACTATAACAATATAGCAAGTACAACATGTCTTCTTTCTACACGGAGAAGCACGGTAAAATAATATTTACACACCAGCCTTAACTGGTTTAGCCTACATGAGCGCTGCAATTTTCATGTCAAAGTTGATTTAATGACTGGCGATGGCAAATCGTTTGCAGCGGCTGCGATGGATGAGTTGGCGATGGTGTTAGTATAGCGAATGTTTAAGTTGTTTTTGGTAGTATATATGGTGGAGATGTGGCGGTCGTTTTGTTTTTGCTGTTATTATTGGTGGTGGTGGTGTTGCCAGCGCTGGCGTTGCTGGTGGTGAAGGGAATTCAGCTGCTGATCGTAATCCCCTTCTTCCTTTAAGGTGAGCTGTGTAGGTAGGTAGCTGTTGATAATTATTGTTACACGTATCTAAAACCGTACTTTTAGTAGTGTTATTAGTACTTGACAACTAGAATTCATAGAGAACTAACACAATTTCAATGAAAATTGCTATATTCTAATTCTATCTTTATCATGCATTTTAAACGTTCAGCTGTTGCAACTTGTATAGAAATAGCTTCTATTTATTTTTTTTTCATCTTATTTTCCAGGCCATTTTCCTTTTGTATTTTTTTTTTACTTTTCATGTAGATTTTATTGTTTTTAGTAATCCCTAACTTTATTGGAATGGCAGCAATATTAGAGTGACTAATTTGTCTGCGAAACACCATTCTGCCTCGTAGCTTCGTAAATTTTCCCAGCTTCGTAAATTTCCTGCTATCTTGAAACACCTGTTTAAATTTATTGCTCTAAAAGCTAATTAGGAGCGAACGCTATCTCACCATCATTTCACCTTCATTTGTGCCAGCTCATTCCAAGAAATAGATCAAAATGTAAGACTACACCGTAAACTTCTAATCTCTCTCTTTCTAAAATCGAGATGACATCCTACGAACGCTTAAATTAACTAAAATATCTTTGAAGGGCCTGAAGCAATGAAGAAATGTTTATGTGCGTGATTATAAGACGAGTAAGAAAACATGGCTGCGCATTACTGATGAAAATAATTCAAATCTAAATGACGAGCATATCTGCATATTTACTTTTAATTAAATCAGCAAAGATGCACCAAAACATAAATTATAAGAGAAAAAATTCCAATAAAATTTTTAGTTGAATGGCAAATTACAGGAGATATTCGTAAATTATATGGATGATACTTGGGAAATGGATATTTGTTGTAAATAAAAGAACTCATCAACGCAAGATTTTAAATATTGGGAGATTCGAAGCTTGTGGATGCAAAAAGAAAAAGAAAAAGAAAAATATTAGTGATTCGAGTGACATTTGAGCAAAATATGGGATAAAATTAACAAGCGATGAATATATATTTTCTTTTATTCTTTTACTTGTTTCAGTCATTTGACTGCGGCCATGCTGGATCATCGCCGTTTAGTAGAACAAATCGAGCCGAGAACTTATTCTTTGTAAGCCTAGCACTTATTTTATCGGTTTCTTTTTGCCGAGCCGCAAAGTTACAGGCACATAAACACACCAACATCGGTTGACAAGCGATAGTGGGGGTATAAACACACACACATACATACAAATATATATATATATATATATATATATATATATATATACTACCGGCTTCTTTCAGTTTCTTCTATCAAATCCGTTCAAAAGTCTCTAACAGAATGAAACTTTCCGAAATGCCACGCAGTATGAGTGAACCCGGAACCATGTTGTTAGGAAGCAAATATTTTACCACTCTGCCACACCTGCCACTATATATATGTGTGTGTGTGTGTGTGTGTGTGTGTGTGTGTGTGTGTATGTGTGTGTGTATGTATGTGTGTATGTATGTGTGTGTGGGGGTGTCCATATGTGTGTGTATATAATATTTGTATTAAGTATTTATACATGTATGTATACATATGTGAATATGTGAATTTGGTTTTTTTTTTTAAGTGAGATAACTGTTTAAAAAATAAAAGAAAATGTATGGTTATACGCAATTGTGTAAGTTATTCATGAAATAATCCTTTATCACGTGTCAGTAGCGTAAAATATGCTGACAAATAAGTTACAGTTGATGATAATCTTATATATTAAGATAGTTAATAATACATGGAATAAAGAGGTGAATGTCAGAAAGCGTAAATCACCGACGATATGCATTTGGGGGATTTAGATAAGTACTTTTATTTCCTCGTTACATTGCTGTTAACAATGTATTCAAAGTTACTAAGTATGATCGTTGTCCTTAAGATTGTATGAGTGTTTCGTATGGAATCTCTCATACAATGGTATAGACTTAATCTAATATATGCGATATTTTACTCGTTTACCCATTTGTTAGCTGTCAAATGAACGTAACGATGATTTTTTTTTACTTTTTTTTTTTTTTAGTAAAGCTTCTCATTTTAGATAAATAGAAATATATTCAGTAATTTTTTGGAAAACTTAAATAGAAAGGAATCAGTTATTTTACAACTAGAAAAAAGATATTCCACTTCACATTATATAGATTCTGAGTTACTTTAAAACAAACCGAATGTAACCCATAATTTTGTCGTTAGAGAAAATAGCAACTACAGTTACTACTACTACTACTACTACTACTACTACTACTACTACTACTACTACTACTACTACTACTACTACGGCTGCTGCTGCTGCTGCCGCCACCACCACCATCACCACCACCACCACCACTACTACTACTACTACTGCTACTACTACTATTACTACAATAACGATGATGAAAATGATAATAATAGTAATAATGATTTCTTTATTAATCACAACGGTATACCATAAGAAAACATTGTGGACAGTACTGGACAAAACAAAGAATACATGTGTGCGTATGTGTGTGTGTGTGTAGTTCTGAGAGTTTTGCGTATAAACAAGACTAACAAAATAAACGATGTGTAATCTTCAACAGGAAGGAGAGCTAATAAAGGAAAAACCCCATAAAAGACCATGGGTACCCTGACTTTTGGGGAGGGGCCCGTTTTTTTTTTCTTTTTACCAGCTACATGCGTATGTTCAGGTCAAGCCCGTTCATTGGCACCATTTTCGCCACTTTGATCTACCTTTCAGCAAACTAGCTGGAAGATAACACTTCCCTCTGTACCATTAATCATCCTTCGATCCCGGGCCGAAAGATCCCTGGAAAAAACGGCTAGTTGATCTTCGACGCCCAAGGTCTCTCCAAGAACGTCATCACACTTTTCGTCCATTAATTCTATATACAAGGCTAAAGTGGACGTTCCGCCTATCGCAGTGTCTGACTTATTGAGTGCAGTGAGGACTTGAAGCCATTCCTCTTTCCAAATGCTCCCTCTTGTTCTCTGTTTTACCCAAAACTGCAGTTCTGCTAAAGAAACTGGCTGCGGAAATACGTGTCTGGTGAAAGGCGACCACACCTGTTCACCGTCAAGGGAGCACTAGAGATGTCGTGGCCTCGGCGCATGTCTGCGCGTCATCAACCGCAGCATGTCAGGCCACCACGCAGTGGTTGTTGACAACAGACAGACTACCTGACCATCAGGACGCATCCCTTCCACAGGAAGCGGAAAAGTATACACTCCAACGCCACCAGACGGAGCCCTGGAAAAGGCACGGCTTATATTTGCTATGAAACCACCTCAATTCTGGGAAGAGAGTATTTTTAAATTAAAGGAAAGATGTAGACGCATTGTGCAACAAATTGTTTTATATTTGGTTGATTAAAAATGTAATGGCAAGTGTATATTGATCTTTTTTTTCCTTTAAAAATCGGCATGAACTTTCCGGACAACCCAATATTTCTTTATCCTAAATTTAACTCTCTTAAAAACATTCTACCAATATCAGTCCTATCGGCATTCTAGGCGAAGTAACAAATCTACAACTTCCAATGCGTCCTCCGTATATTCTCTGACTTGAGTTGTTGTGCTTTCATGGAAAAATAGGTTGCTTTTTATGTCTCTAAGTAGTTGTGTCCTTGGTAGTTACTAATTGCGATGATTTTCAAAATATACTGCTCATATATGTGTGTGTGTTTGTGTGTGTGTAACCGTAAAACTCAATAAAATTCAATGAAATATGATAGACTACATTTACTTTAAGATATGTAAGCAGTATTTCAGCATCTCAAGGCGTACTCTTTTAGGAAATGAACGAAAGTATGAATGAATTTCTTTAAAACATTATATACAGTAGATGTAGGACAATATTCAAAATGCTTTAAGTTATTAAATACATTCAACATGCATTTTGAATTATGTCATATTTGAAAGATATGAGCCTTATATTTTGCAGAATATATCTCAGAAGTGATTATAGCATTAATAAAATCGTCAGTACATACAGTTTGTTTAGATATATCAAATAATATCGAATATATATTGATATATATGCATGTTTTTTAAATACATTCAGAGTTCCATCTTCCCATCCACCTAAAACGTATATACAAACACACACACAAACGATCACACACTTATACACGTAGTAAAACGTATATAACTGTTTGCGTAACTAGCACAAGAATATCATTGAAACATAATACTAATTCTAATAATAATAATAATGATAATAATAATAATAATAATAATAATAATAATAATAATAATAATAATAATAATAATAATAATAATAATAATAATAATAATAATAATAATAATAATAATAATAATAATAATAATAATAATAATAATAATACCAATACACGTCATAATGATTGTATTGACAATGCGGTAATATAACGTCAATAAAAATATTAATATCATTTAAGTCTGTACATATCCAAAGTGCTTTGTAATAAATGATAAAACGTATATCAATAGAGAGCTCTCAATTACTGGAGGGAGGTAAATGTGTTGTGCTGCATGGAATAAAGTAGAATAGTATATCTTTATTTTTTTCTCTTCTATTATATATTTTCTTTGCTTATTTGTATAAATGCAGTATGCAAACTTTTAATATATAATACGTACATATGCATGCATATATATATATATATATA
>NC_068988.1:62438406-62438997 GCF_001194135.2 Octopus bimaculoides | reverse complement strand
ATATATATATATATATATATATATATATATAAACAAACAGACATGTAAACTATAACAGATTTTAAACAAAATCACACAATACAGAATCGAATCAAACGTAAATACCTACACAAAGGAATTTATAGACAATCATCATTCAAAACAAATATATACTGAATGGTATACAAAGAATGTATTGCAGTGAGGATGTAGGAAATTAATTCACTGTTGTGAATAGGTAGAAAAGAATACTTTGAAAAGATTTACGGCAAATTGCATTTCGGAAGTACTGTGTTCTGTGCATACACACGGTTTTTCTCTGATTCTAAAAGTTCTAAATCATGTATAGGTATATCTATAAATGTATTTGTTTAGTTATTCGTATATAATGTATTATGTACTTTATATAAGATATTGAATATATCTATAGGTTTTCATTCAACTCTCTACGTAATAAATAGTTGTTAACATCCTTTCTTTGTACAGTATATAGGTAGATATGTCATTCACTAGTTCTCTTCCTTCTACTACTTATTTCTTTATATATGTACACACACGCACACACACATATATTTATATATATACATGCATAAATATATATATATATATATA
>NC_068988.1:62432911-62438138 GCF_001194135.2 Octopus bimaculoides | reverse complement strand
ATACTTATATATAAACATACACGCACACATTTACACAAACAGACACACACATATATATATACATATATGTGTGTGTATGTATGTATATATGTATAAAGACAAAAAAAGATAGATAGATAGATAAATAGATTGATAGATAGATAGATAGACAGACAGACAGACAGACAGACAGACAGGCAGACATATAGACAGACAGACATACAAACAGACAGACAGTCAGACAGACAGACCGATAGATAGATAGATAGATAGATAGATAGATAGATAGATAGATAGATAGATAGATAGATAGATAGATATAAAGCTGTTTCATTGTTCAATATTTGTATAGAAAATATATATCGATCCTACAATCTCATACAAAACACGCGCGCACACATGCATTACTGCGCACACATGCATTACTGCGCACTCATACATATACACATACACATACACATGCAAACACTCGCACATACACACACCCAGATATACACACATACTTCGTGCTCAATATTTCTCTTTCTACTTCAAATTATTACTGTTCCAATATTGAAATATGAAAGAATATATAGTAATTAGCTAGTAACTTGATCGTCTCGGTTCTTTAGAATATGAATGATCTATGCGTGTCTGTCTGGTGTGTTCCTGTCCGTATGTGTGAGGGGATGCACGTGTGTGTGTATTTTTGTGTATGTGTGTATTTGTATGTGTTATAAAACATGAAACAAACATATATATTTATATTTTATATGATGTTTCTGTTTCATGTTCATGCATACACACAAGCACACACACATACGCATACATACGTACATATATACAAATGTATATATGTAGGTGTATGCGTGAGCGCTCGTGCGTTCGTGCGTACGTGTGTGTGTGTGTGTTAATTAGTTTAAAATGAAATCTATATTTTCCTGTGAATATTCAATTCAGAAATTTACTAATAAAAACTTATTTACATCGACCTATACATGAGAATTTGGTCCAATTCTCTTTATTACACGTTGGTTCAATTCACTTTATTACATGTTGCTCAAGTTCTGTCAGCTGTAGAAAAGAGTTGCGATGTCACTGGTGCCGAGCTGTATCGGCTTTTGCCTTTCCCTTAAATAACATCGGTGTGTTACTGCTGATCTTCCATAAGAAAGAAAAACTTGCATTGGAGAGTAACTTTCAAGGTGCAATCCATTGTGCATTCATGACCGAAGGAAGTCTTTCCCCCATTACGCTTTTACTCATTATATATATGCGCAGAAGTACAACGTAAATATAAATATATAAATATATATGCCAGGTTTATCATCTTCTACATTAAGGTTTTATAAATCTCTTAATAAATCTACTTACATATTGCGTGAACATATTTCGCTATGTTTCCTACTTGTATAATTCAGGAGAACTTTGATTGTTTTATGCGAGGGCGTGCTGAAACGTTCCAGGCATTGACTAAAACAAAATACAGGAGAATCAATTAATTATGATTTTATTCAACATTTCACTTATTGATTTTATTCAACATTTCACTTATTGCAGCGGTCCTTCAGTTTTTCTAAGACCTATAAAAGAATTCAGAATTCTGGGCCACGAACCAGGCCTTTTGCGATACTCTTAAAACCAGAAACTTTTCACCACGCCTTTGTATTTGATAAAATATGTCCTGTTTGGACATTCATTTTCTTTCTTTCTCAGTGGGTATATTTTTCGACATATTCTATCATGTTTAAATACAGTTTCGTATATTTTCAGATATATCTGGCGGTTATTAGAAGAGGATCAAATGATCGTGTAGCTGTTACGATAATTAAATAATTATTTATATACATGAAAAAAACTATTCCCTATGTAGTTGTAAATTGGTTGTCATATAGGATGTCATGTTCGTGCAAGTTATTCCCTTTCATGTTCATGCTCACTTGCTTATATTTATTTCTTTGAAAATAACAGTTGTTACAGGTGATAATTGTAACACATTTACTTTATCACTAAGTAAAAAGAAGAAATATAATTGATATGTTTGTAGCATTTCTCATACCTTACGAAAGAAAAAATTTCATGATTTAGTTTAAGTGATTATAAATTTTTTGTATGTATTAAACTTATATAATATATGTAAACATTTAAAGAATAAACTCATTTTATTTTCAATTATATTAAATCGTGTTGATAGAAGAGAAATAAAAAAAATAAACAGTAAAGAATAAATATATATGAAAAACTCATAAATGTCTGTGATATGAAAAATATGCATATATTTACTCTCACCTACATCAATTTTTATGTAATACATATAAATTATTCACGTAAGTTTTGTATGATGATTAAATATTTTAAACATTTTGTTAATTTTCCAGACGTCTGAGATAAATTTGTTACTTTATCTCTCGGTGCGATCGATAAACGAAATATATAATGCAAAATATACAGCACTCCCGTAGAAACGACTGCTTTGTAAGTTTACAAATTTAACCGAGAAAAAAAATAGAAAACACTGAATACATTACAAAAGAGCAACCAGACACATTTGTCTAGCCAAACATGATTGAAAAAGTGCTGCCGGGTTTTATTGATATTCAAATGCTAAATCTATATTCAGTTTATAAACTTTTTAAAATTAAGTAATACGAGTTATTAAGTTAGGCTTTTCTTGCTTTATATATTACATTATTATTGACATTCCATGAGCAAATATTGAAGCAGAAGAATATTAATAGCACTGATAACAATATACCTCATACGCCATATGTGTATACCGCGGATATCTTATTTCAGAAACAAATTTTTAAACAGTTATTTTGCCATAGATTAAAAACATTTTCATCCTCAAACATAACTATGCGTCATCGAGTTGTTTGCTAGGTTTTAGAACGAAAAATTCACTCTGTAACATTTTTGTTGCAATAAAAACAAGCGGTAGAAGTTCTAAATCCAATTATATTATTCAATTCTGTCTTCATTGAAATTCATTCTTTTTCTCATCATGAAATCGAAAATGCTCCGTACAATAATTTCCACTTCTCTTCAATACGAGAATGGCTTGCTGTATACAATATTCAAGTTGATGTAGCATCTCTGGGTGAAGCACGTGATTTAAAGTTTGTTTTGCACACCCATCAGAAATATGGCTCCAAGAATCTGTAATATGTTTAAGGTTTAAGTAAGACAAATACCGGATATTATGCCCTTATTGCTTCGCATTATTTCCATCCTCAGATTTGAAAATCGATTCTGGCCGACTTAGGTTTCCATTGTTAAAAGTGCGGGCTTAGTAAGCATTATGGAATGCTAAGAACATGTTGAAACATTAAAAAAATCCTGGTCATATAATCCATCGATAAATATTTGTACTTACATTAAACATCCATGGGAAAGCATATCCAGAAAATGATAGGAGGAGGATTGCGCAACACTCTCTGAACGGAATCAACTTATGTGCAGTTAATGCCGCCGCAAAATTTACCCCAGACACTTAAGATGGACAAACGCAAATGAGCATGTGATAATCAATGGAAGCAGTAGATATCATTACAAATCAAACAGGGATGGATTATCATGCGACTCACTGCTTTGTTTGAAGAACCCAGCGCTAAACTCCATTTCATGTGCAAGGTGTTAAAATTGTCCTAAACACTGTCTGTTCTTCTCATTTAGGTCATCCCTTTGACAGATGTGAACAAGTTTTTCTTGTACATACGATATATTCTCAATATAAAATTTCGTCATATTCATAAGAGCATAGCTTATCAAGGTTCACTCTCGAACAATTCATAACCTGAATCACGTCGACAACATATTTGCCAAGACCAGAATGGCTTTCAATAGATATCTTCAGAACGTGAAGGCGAAATGCCATCAACACTGCAAATTGCAGAGAGTATGGTATAAACATTGGTCGGTCGTGGTCTCACACAGTGGGGATCAAAAATGGTCGATTTTCCTGACGTCCCGTCGTTGTATACAGCTGCGATTGAGCGCAGATATTTACAGAAAGGCGAAGGATTTATCCGCAAACCCTACAATGATTCTCAATGTCTCTCTAAATACGATTAGTAACACTCTAGGTCACAGAAGAGCTATGTTTCTATAATTCTACACCAAAATATCTCACAAGAGACGAAACCACATTAAGATCAAACTGATGAATAGAAAAGGGATATCAGAAAGTACATTGCATGCGAATTGATCAGACTCCCTGTTAGATTCGTTGGATAGGCAACAGAATGTTTTCTCCTTGTATTGCGCTTATCATATTCGTATACATGAGTAATCTTTAGGTTTCGAATAAAGTTGGTTTAATAAACAATTAGTACAACAGTGTCTATTTTCCTACTTTCGCCTTAAATTTGTTGAAGAAAAACAAATCATGCAAGATGTATTTGATATTTGAAAGATTCCACACCAAATTCTTTTTCAATAGGATGAATAACTACATAAGAAAAAAGATAGATTTCCAAGTTACATTGGGAAATAATTTCCTGAATTTTTCTTCTCCTCTTACGACCCACGCTACCCTCCAGCCAGTTGAAACTAAAACAACAAAATCTGAACAAATCTAAAGATCACCATACACTATATCGCAATAGTTGGTGAGGCTTTAAACTATTTTATGGATAATTGTCCTCACAATAGCATCCTTTATTGTACAGGAGACATGAAACGTCATGTGTTTATCACGAAAGACAGGTTTATAGTAATTTGTTCCTCGAGAATTCAATGTACGTTAATAAACGTGCCGTCAGGAGGGGTTCTTTCCATGTTTGTTTGAACGCAAAATTGAAAACACTAAATACAAGTTCATTTATAAAAGCAAAAAAGAAAAAAAGAAAAAAAATTATTTTTTCTTTCAGGTGACACGCAACCAACATTTCAATCGACAAATGCTGGAACACCAAACTAATCGAAGAATCGATAGACAAGAACGTGCTGTCATGTCGAAGAAACTGGAAACCAAAAAGTAGAAACTAATTTCTCGAATGCATGAAAGCCCAGTATCGAAAACAAAGTTTGGTACATCATATCATATGCTACGTCTAATAGGCGGAATAATATTGATTGACTATCTTTGAAAGAGAGTCATAGGCCCCCCCTGCTTACAATATATCTCGGACACAGACCATGTGCAGATACACCAACTGAAAAAGAGGAAAATAGTAAGATAGTCCTATGCAGCACTGAAACGTTATGTTGGCGAATAAACTTTAATATACTGTATGTGTGTGTGTGTGTGTGTATATATATATATATA
>NC_068988.1:62427561-62428163 GCF_001194135.2 Octopus bimaculoides | reverse complement strand
ATATATATATATATATATATATAAGCGAACAGGCTTCATTCAGTTTCCATATGTATATATAAATATATGTATATCTAATCATGGGGTCGATTCAGAGTTATAGTAAAATTTTGTTTACGCGTGGTTATATATATTTAGCTATATTTTCTGGATTTCTGTTTCTCGATGACAATGATTCAGTTATTGTATAAGGCGTATAACACGTTTTTCAATTATATTGGGAGAACCTCAACTTTCCAAACACATATGTAGCGATATCAGAGTTCTCAGGTAAGACAATATGATATCACAGTATGACAAGGCTTTTGGATTTAAAACCAATATATTTTTCAGACTTCTTTACACTTTTCTTCTCCTCAGTTTCATTCGCCTAAAATGCCATGCGGATATAGGGTAGTTTCGAAATTACCTTCTTTATATTTTGAGATTAATGCTCCAACACATACATTGAGCTTTTCATATTTTCATACACATATACATTTTCATACACACATGCACAAACATACATACGTACATATATGTGTGTGTGTGTACATATATATGTCTATGCATGTATTTATTTGTATGTAAATGTACATGTATATATATATATATATATATAT
>NC_068988.1:62426925-62427478 GCF_001194135.2 Octopus bimaculoides | reverse complement strand
ATATATATAGGCATGAGTTTGTGTGTCTGTATGCTTATATGTATGCATTGATGTATGTATTCGCATGATGTGCTACTTTTTGCAAAGTCTCCGTATTTCAATATCCAAATTGCATGAAAAATGCATTATACAACTCTATTGTATAGCAGTAGATATTTAAACGTTCCTCATGTTTCACTCGAAACTGAAATTATGCTTTTACAAAGAACGCGTCTCGCCTTTACATTATATGCCTATGTTCAGAATAACACCGTTTGCAGCTTCGAGTTTATATTTACACTGGTGTATTAACTTTATTTATGCAAAATACGTAAATCAAAGCAACAAACGCATTACATAGTTCTCAAGAGCAAACCGATATATTATGAGCATCAACTTCAACAATGGCATATTCAATTTTTAACATGCAACTTTTAAAAATGTCTTCCTGCAACACGATTTATATTTGAATATGCTAATATTATGGTTTATTATATAACAGTTATTTATTAATGCTATAACCAATGGAATTTTATACATTTGATGTTTTACTATTTTATTTCTATTTCTTTAT
>NC_068988.1:62420873-62426869 GCF_001194135.2 Octopus bimaculoides | reverse complement strand
ATATATATATATATATATATATAGTTGAATATTAAATTCAAAAGGTTATAAAAAAGTAATTCAGATATAAATTATAGTATCATTTTGCGCTGCAACACATGCAAAATTGGTAAAAGCACTCAGACAGTGTACATACAATATGTAACCATTTATGGACAAAAACAACACTTTATCACTCTTTATCATCCACTTTATCTTACATTCACAGATATTATATATGTAATGGACTTCACGTGTTTTTCAAATAGAGGTTTCTATAGACCGATTTCTATGTAACAATATTACATCAGAATTATTCTTTAAAATCATGTAACTCGAATAAGATTCATCATTTCTCTACGCTGTCCTTCCGACAAAGTGTGCTCCCCACGCTATTTAACATTTATTCTATTTTCCTTTCAAACAGCTTGCTGAAATTTCTAGGAAATAAAATGAAATGTAGAAAGACAATTTTCATATTATGAAAAACCCATTATCATCTTGATTGAAGTAAATGATATAATTTTCGTATGTTCGTATTCTGTTACATAGCGCAATTGTACTATATTAACGATTGTGTGATATTTAGAGAAGCATTGCATGTAAACATATTCAGCATTTCGTCTCTCCAAAATCTCATTGAATTTTAAAAACAAATCAATCAATAAGTGAGATGATACGTCTAAGCTGAAAATCATGTCTTATAATATCAATCGATTGACTAAATTAATTTATCCTTTCTAATAAATGGAATTCTTTTATTGTAATAAGTTTAACACTATTTCACCCATGTGTCGACTAGAAAACATTTACAGAGTCGCTCTACTTGTTAAAGATATCAACCAAATCTCTCTCGAATCATACGACGGTCTTTGAAGAAAATCTGGTGAAATAGGTGATGGTGACAGAAGTGTATTTAGTCAATACTCTGTTCTATCTGAGCTGAAGCGGGAATGAAACAGCAAAGATAACTTGAAGAAAACAAACATAAAATACCAACAAAATATTAAAATGACAGTGACATGGGTAGATTTCGAAGTCTACAGTGTATAGACACCATAGGCTGAAGTTTAGTGTTTATGGAACTAAAGTGACCGAGAACGAATTCTTGTTTCTTAATAGACACTTAAGGTCAGATCTTCTTCGATCGAACAACGACATTAGACCAAAGCTTATCTCGGGTTCTGTAGCACTTCGGTCGCTGAACGTGCAAGACTACAACTTCACGTAACGCAAGTGCGTTACAAGTTAAACATCACATAGTTGTCGATAGCAGTCATCTTCCACATGAAGTACATGAGATGAATGTACGTTGCTCAAGGACATAAAATACCATCGAATTCGGATAACGAACCAGTTATATATTGCCGATCAGAACAACACCAACATAACCAACGTACGTGTTTCATACTTGGATGCGTAATAATATATTCTTCATGATTTAGATGAATCTATATAAAAATTGAATTATATACATGCATACAATCCACTATTTGGGAGAGTATTCTTCACAGCGTCAAATCACTGTTATATGCGTTAAATATATACGTTAAATATATAAGGATGATAATGTTTTACTATATTAGCTCTGATAAATAGACATTCCCACTGATATACACGGTGGCTCAAAAGTAGGTTTACAGTTATCACGTTGGCGGTTTAACTTTCTTTAAAACATTTTATTCCATTTAAATTTCTGTCTTACAAACTGAAAAAGGAGCTTGACAAAATTAAGTAAATTTACATAGAATAATGGTTTCATATATTTTTATAATTAAGATCTAAACTGTTAATACATGAATGCGAAAGAGCGTTAAATAACTGTAAAATACTTTCGGGCCAGCATGTATATGTGTGTGTGTGTGTGTGTGTGTGTGTGTGTGTGTGTGCGTGTGTGCGTGCGTGTGTGTCTGTGTCTGTCTGTGTGTGCGTGCGCGCGTGTGTGTACAGATTGTGAGGTGTGGTGTACAGAAATTGAATATTAAAAAACAAGGTCGTCAGAATTTTAGAAAAAATCTTTTTATTTCTTCATTATTATTAGCGCTTTCTCGTTCGTTTCTTAAACTTCTCCAGGGTTTAACAAGTATTTCCAGAACCTCAGTGTAGGCAGCAGAGTTTACTCTAAGGCCTTGCTGTAAGAAGTAAGGAGGCATCACATGTCCTTCATTGCTGACAATCCCTAAAGCCATGAGAGTTGCAGGAAATGTTGTATGCATAACACCTGGAACTTCAGAAGGGTCTGCACATAACCATCTGTCATTTCTTCTGTTAACTTTTTGATCTTTGTTGAAGTATTTCTCGTTTAGGAAAAAGCAAATCAAATCTTCTTCTGCTGGATTTTTCAGTTTGTTTAAGAGCCTTTTAGATCTGATGTAGTGATTTTTTTTCTTTCTTTTTTGGGGTTTTTTTTTCTGACAAATTGACCTTTCCTCATCATATAAGAATTACATCACGTCTTCGTGGACAACAATTCTGACTGTTCCTTCTGACACATGGATATCTTTTGCAATTAACCTCATGGACTTTCTGGGATTTTAATCAATAGTCTGTTGACCTTGCTGGATAAATTCAGGTGATCTGATGATTTAAGAGCGTTTAGAATGCTCTTTATGCTTTGATACTGGTGATACATTTCCATTTTCAGTCTCTAGCTCCTTACAAACTTTGTAGACGAAAGATCTAGCAACTTTTAAAAATCGGGATATTATTTCTTGAGTAAACTAATGGTCTGCATTACTATTTTCTTAAATAAAGATTTTACAGAATTAGCAAAAAATGCAGCAATGACCCAAAATGTTTGTCCTCAAATGCCTTACGCACAAGGAAAGCACAAAATGAGGGAAGACAAGAAAAACAAAACCGTATTTGCCATCAAATTTCCTGTGCATGCCCTTCGTTTGGGTAATTACTATTTCTGAGGTTCTGCTAGCAAGGAAAGATATGTAGACTGGGTTTTATCTACTCCATTGCCTGTATTTGAATTTTTATTCTCTTACAAAGCAACCTCAGTTGCTAACCGTGAACAATAAATTGCCGATTTTCAGCTTATCGAACTTCGATATGTGAAGAATTTTATGTTCTACGTCAATAGAGCACTATTGAATCTGAAAGTGTGTGTGCGTGTTTGTGTATGTAAGTGCGTAAGTGTGTGTGGTTTTGTATGTGTGTGTGTATATGTTTGTGCGTATGTGTGGTTTTGTATGTGTGTACGTGTGTATATGTATGTGTGTATGTGAGTGTGGTTCTGTATGTGTGTGCAAGTGTGTCTCTGTGTCTGTATATGTGTGTTTATGTGTGGGTGCATGTGTGTGTATAAAAATTTTAATATATAATGTTTTAATCTTTTACTTGTTTCAGTTATAAGATTACGTTGATGCTGAGGCACTCCTTTAAAGAGTCTCTGTTGAACGAATCGACTTCAGTACCTATTTGTACAAGACCTGGTACTTATTCGTTTATATTGCCGAAGCATTAAATTAGGGAGACAAACACTTACGAACATCGGTTGTCAAACGATGGTTGGTGGAGAGGACAAACTCAGGAAACAAGTCTCACGCAAACTTTAAGGATGTATCAACGATCAACAAGACTTGCATTCAGTTCTCATCAACATACTGTGAAATCTCTTAAGTATCGTCAAGTACCTTAAGGTTCCTGTTTGTTCCCTCGCGCTCTGAACTTTGGGATTTCCTTCCACAGTCTTATTTTCCTGTTCAATATGAGCTCCAATCTTTTACGTCTAATGTACATCGTCACCTATTGACTTCTGCTTTATTCTAGTAGCTCTTACGCTTTCAGTCGTCCAAGGAACTTGTAACGAGCGAATGCTTTAAAATATAAAAAAAGCGCGCACACACACGCAGGCACAAAACACACACAGAGAGACACACATACATACACACACATACACACACACACACACACACACACATATACAAACACACACACACACATATACACACACACACACAAAAAGTTTGGCTCTGAATCACATGATTCCTGGTTTCACTACCACTGTATGGTGCCATGAGCAAGTGTCTTCCACTATTGCCCCGATCCAACCAAATATGTTTTCATTGTCACCGGATTTAGTAGACGGTAACTAGAAAAACTGTCTTTATGTATACTGTATATATATATATATATATGAATGCATGTATTTATCCATGAACGCGTGTGCCTTGGTGAATATACTTGTACACCAACACCACTTGACAGCCTGCATTGGTAAATTTGCAACCTCGTAAATTAGCGGGTCGGCAAGTGACGGTTGAATAGACACCATACTTCAGAACAAACAAAGAGAATAATAATAAAAAAAAATACTGGAGTAGATGTATTCGATTAAGCCTTTCTAGGCGGTGTCTCAGTATATCCGAAGTAGAATGACTTAAATAAGTAGATGATAAGAAGTAAAAGATAGTTATACGACGACGCGATTTTTCAAGTATATTCTCTCACAAGGCCACACGAATTTTTGATCGGCCCGAGTCTACAGAAAAAGACAATTGCCCATGATATTATGCAGTGCAACTGAACTCTAAGATGTAAACATCTTGCCACAAAGCAACGCCAGTGCCTATAACGCTATATGAAAGGAATCCATCAGATTCCGCCAATTCAGTGTAGGGCTGCAAAAGGACAATATTTATAGTTACAATATAAATACATTTAGCTAGTTATGTCCCATTTCTATTCACTACCCTAATACTAATGCTTTCCATCCTGGCCGTGTAAATAAAATACATTCAAATCATGTACTAAGGTCGGTTTAATCGGTCAAAACATCATACCACAGTGAAAGACGTGTGACCTTGAATATATTTTAAAATTCATATTTTTTTCTTTTTGTCTTCCGCCCACACGAATAGATATGCAATCACACACACAACACATATATTTATAATAATGCATACATACTTATATGCAAACAATTATATTTATATATATATACACATATTGCATGAGTTTATAAATGCGCATACGCACATACTCCTACTTATATTTACAAGGAAACAATGCAAGCGATTGCGCTTTTCAGCGCGGTATATTATGCATAATCAATAATGAGTACGGGAAATATTTTTCCCAACAATATCATGAGTCAGAGAGGAAAGATTATGGAACGTGATACATGTTTGCTTTAATAATTTACAATGATTTAAAATGTTCCTAACCTCCGTTTATATACAATGATTGGGGCTTTAGTTGGTTAATTAATTCCACCAAAACTTGCTGAATTGGCATACAACAATGTTTGACATTGTTGTAACCAATGAAATCAAGGCTTTCGCCATGAATAAAATGCAAAAGCAAAAATGGAGGAAGAAACAAATAAACGAAGGAAGAAAATTAATATAGAAAAAAAAAACAGAAATATATAAATATGTTAATGAACATGAAAAGATTTTATATATAGCTGCATGTATACCCAAACACATACATTCACACAGGCCGAGAAAAAATGTGTGCATGCTTCACATATACACAACACATAAGCTGCAAAAACAAACCTACATATATACATTTACATTAATATAAATATATGTTTATACAGGCGGAGGAGTGGCTGTGTGGTAAGAAGTTTGCTCTCCAACCACATGGTCTCATGTTCAGTCTCACTGCATGGCACCTTGTGCAAGTATCGTCTACCATACACTCGGGTCACCCAAAGCTTTGTCATATATATATATATATATATATGTGTGTGTGTGTATGGTATGTGTGTGTGTATGTATGTGTGTGTTTGTCCCCCCCCCACCATCACTTGGCAACCGATGTTAGCGTATTTACGCGTATGTTAGCGTATGTTAGCGGTTCGGCAAAAAGTGGCATTAGGATAAGTACTAGACTTACTAAGAATAAATCCTGAAGTCGATTTGTTCGACTAATAGTCGTGTTCTAGCATAGCCGCAGTCAGTTGACTGAAACGAGTATAAAAATGATACATGTATAAAATAATGATATATCAAATACACGCACATATATATATATATATATATATATATATATATATA
>NC_068988.1:62410073-62420072 GCF_001194135.2 Octopus bimaculoides | reverse complement strand
ATATATATATATATATATATATATATATATATATACACACACACACATACGTACGCACATAAATGCACACTTACTCGCACGCACGCACATGCCAACCCATATACGCGCACGGTATATCTTTTTCATTATAAAAATGTACGCGCTTTTCCATGTACGTTTGTGTTCGAAGGGGTATGTATACATAATTGCACATGAATATTCTGTGTATTTGCCTGTTCAGAAAGTGCTGACTCATAAAGAATTATATTTCGCTTTGTGCACTGAAGAATTGAATTATGTAAACTTGTAACACGATGAAAATTATGTAATTAGAAGCATTACGAAAATGTTGGCACAGACACTGAATAAATATGAATGAATATGTAGCAACATTTTGTCTGTTCTTGACATAATACTTATTCAAGGCCACTCAAAAATTGTTTCGCATCAGTTATATCTTCAATGGAAATTATCAGAGTAAATAGAGATGTGTTCATGAACGTTCATTTGTTTCTTGTTTTTTTTTTTTCTGTTTTGGTTTGTTTTAATTTATATTAATTTGTATTTTGAGAGAAGGGGTTTGTGTTATAGCTGTGATCCTTTTGAAATGCAGCAGTTAAAACTGCAGAAAAAAACAAAAGAAAGGAGCAGAGGATGTGTAAAATGCACCGACATTATGGAAGAGTATTATTTAATGTGGATCAGGCGGAAGATAATAATATTGTTGAAACTAGGAGAGAGGAGTGGATTTAAAGTGCTTGACTAGGTTTGGCACGAAACCAGGCTGCTTCGAAGAACACGAAAGGAATGCATCACTTCACCCAGATCGCAGTTTATGTAAAAACCTAATTTGCAGTTTTTTTCTCTCTATTTGTGCAAAACTTTTTTCTCTATTTGTGTTTTAGCTTCAATCAAACTCTTTTACGATACATTTAGTAAGTGTGTAGTACTTTCATCACCTTGTTTTCCGTCTATACCTTCATATAGATATAACTTTATGATAATGATGGTGGTGATAATAATGATGACGATATATATATGTGTGTGTGTGTGTGTGTGTGTGTGTGTGTGTGTGTGTGTGTGTGTGTGTGTGTGTGTGTGTGTGTGTGTGTGTGTGTGTGTGTGTGTGTGCATGTATATATATGTATAAAATGTATAATATGTATGTATGTATATGGATATTGGCTGTGTGGTAAGTAGCTTGTTCATCAACCACATGGTTCCTGGTTCAGTCCCACTGCGTGGCATCTTGGGTAATTGTCTTCTATAGCTTTGGGCTGACGAAAGCCTTGTGAGTAAATTTGGTAGACGGAAACGGAAAGAAGCCGGTCCTATATATCTATATTTATATCTATCTATCTCTCTCTCTATATATATATACATATATATATACACACACACACATACAAATATATATGTGTGTCTGTGTGTGTAAATATATATAGCATCTAGTCTTTCTCATTCTCAAAATGAGCGACCCCTTAATTTTGCTCATGTTGCTTTCAATTTTTGTGTATCGATGCAAATCTGAACTTTGGTTACGATCAGCAAATTACTTTATCTCATAACTTTAAGATTCTGATGTTATTTGGAATTAAATTTGGGAAATTTGGGTGATTTTAACCAATCAACAAATAGTGTAGCTTAGCAGCTTCTTACCATGACAACCGCACGCTGTGTTGTGGTGCATTGTTGTCTGTGCCGCCATTGCCTATGTTGATTTTTTACGAGATTCTTTTTACCCGCGTGTTTTGTTTTAATTTTTCTGTGTTAGTAAATTACATATATTTCTGTACTTCTGTGTGTTAGTATTTTTCTGTACTTTTTCTGTGTGTTAGTATTTTTCTGTACTTTTTCCGTGTGTTAGTATTTTTACATATTTTTCATTTCACATATTTTGGGGACTCATTGACTCAGATTGCTAACCAAAGACGCTACTCAGAAACTGGGATACGTCCTTTTACTTGTATAACTTTTGAATGCCGACTCAGATTGTTTGGCCATGCTGCTCGATTTTTCCGAGTTAAAAGACTTGCTTAGCGTGTTCTCTTCACTGAGGATCCGGTTGGGTTGACGGATCGTGTTGGTCGATCACACGCCACAGTGAAAACGGCACGTGAGAGTGTATCTCACGGAATTCGAGAGTGACTGGTGCTCTGCTTAAGGCATCGAGTCGGAGGACCCGGGACAATACGGACAAATGGTCAATGCTTCAACGCATGGCAATGACGGATGCCCACGCACCTGACCTGACTTCTGTGTTTGTGTGTATGTGTCAGTGAGTGAAGGGGGAGGCAGTGTTTTTATGTGTGCCTGTGTATGTGTATACTGGACTTATCATAAACAACATATGAGTTTTCCAATTTTATTGATAGAAAACTTGACCAGATGTTCTGTTTATAGTAATCAAATGGTTGTTGTATATTAGTACCCTTCGTCCATCAGATCGACATTGCCTCTATAGTTGTACGGTCTGTCACACAGATATCGAAGTGTTCTCAGTGCAACATGAAATGAATTGCTTTGCACAAAGTGCCCTCCTCTCCGTCTACTGCAATCCTTTAAGCACTAGGTGTCACACAGTTATATATACACATAGGTGTTTGTGCAATGGTATGCATACCTGTGTGTGTGAGCAGAAGATCGTGAGTGCCAACGTTATTTCCTGGTTTCATCGGTCAAGACATTTTGTTTCTCACACAATGGTGAGTCGGCTTCCACAGTCAAATAACTCCCAAACTTATATATGTCTTGAGACTCCTGTGATAGGGAAAAATATTTAAAAGTGTACTCTACTATGACCTCTGTTTGTAATGACTTGTTTAAAATATATCATGTACGTGGCTCTCTTTCTACACTCTTATCTATGTCGCATATCTTTTTGCTACGTGAAATACTGCAAAAGGAGATGGAACTGATGACACAGTGTCTGCTAATTAAGTGGAAAGGAAAACACAGTAGTAGAAATAACCATAAACTTCGATACTAAAAGTGGCTAAGTTAAATATAGTGTATTTATTACAAAATGTACTCGTTTACGATCCTGCTAATTCTATTTAGCCTTGAAATTGAGGGCAGCATATACTTTTACTGCTACTTTTTCTTTTTTGTTTTCTCCATAAAATAAATAGTGAACATTCATTAATATTTGACAATAAAGTTTTTATTGCGATATAAGCTAGATAAGTTTCAAAAATAATAATTTTATGAGTTGAATAAAATACTTTATGGGTATCCATAATCTCTTAAATGAAAGGCAAGTAGACAGAATGTTATAATTATGTGGACGTACGTGGTGTTGCTGAATCGGAAACGAGGCACGAGCTCGTCTCCCAGTTACTTACAAGTTTCAATGTTCGCCATAATAAGAGACGAATATAAAGCGTAGAATTCACTGATTCCGTTAATACTTTTAATGCATAAATGCTTATTCTTAAACTCGAGAATCGGAAATGACATTGTTGAAGCCAATTTCCGCAAACACTTCATGAAAGAGCACTTCAAATTATGAAGATCTCTCTCACATTTTGTACTTAATAATGCAGGTAAAGTAATTAAAAGTAATTTGTTATATTTGAATCAATGCAGTCACTGAAAAGAGTGTTTTATATCAAATAAGTGGTTTGTGTAGATATATTTCCTGACACTTTATACTGAAGCAAGTATAGATTTATAATACAGAATATCATGACTGCTGCACACAGTAAAACAATCATATAAATATTAATGAAGTAATTAGCTTTTCGCTTTATGTTAAGGCCACTGTCATTGTATTTGCTATTTAAACTCAAACCAAATCTTTTATCTATTGTAAAAGGCATTCTAACTCCAAGGAACTTATATTTTGCTTGTTATATTGTACGTTTTCTAATGCTTTGTGGTATGTGTAGTTGTTCACGAGTAAGTTTGTATCGAAGATCGGTTGAAGTATGACTATCCGATTATGCTATCAGTACTTCCTTATTAAATGTGTATTTCTAACATAATGGTTCGACAATGTTCAAGAGGAACTCTGCCACCATTTTTAAACAGAACGAACGCAATTCTTCACTTCTATTCAAGTGAAACAAAAATTTAAAAACCGTAGCACAGTCTATTTAATTTGATATATATTTTCATAAATGTTATATTTTTAATTCCATGTGTGTGTGTGTGCGTGTGTGCACATTTTGAAATACGGATGGATGGATAGATGAATACTTACGGTTAAAAGCAGATAGACACCCATTTAATGCCACATTCGTATAATCGTATTTATCGATTTGTAAATTATTGGTTTTAATTCTTGGTACAAAGCTAGCAATTTCGAGGTCGGGGTAAGTCGATTGCATCGACCCCATTGATTAACTGGTATTTATTTCATCGACTAAAGTCGATCACGGCGGAATTGTAACTCAAAGTGTAAAGGCAAACGAAATGCCGTGCTAACGATTCGGCCAGTTCACCGCCTTCTGTGTATACAATATTATAGTGTATACACAACCACAAATTTAAATATACCCGAAACGTACAAGCTTCCCATATGCGATATCTGTTTCAACAAAAAGCATTAAAATATAACATATGCACGGGGATAATGAATATTTCCGCGACTTAAAATGCTTGGAGTCTCATTCAATCTTAGACAAGATTTGCATTTTCATTCACAGCTTAACATTTAAATAAATCATAAAAATTAAAATAATTTAAATCATACATGACAGTTACTAAATTTTCATGAGCTGTTGTGAGATAGAAGACAAATATGCAATAACATATACTGTTGCTACAACCAGTAAAGATTGTCCACATTCATGAAGCAAATACAATCGAGTTAGTTATTCAGTTAGTTATTGAATAGATGAAACAGGCATTCAGAAATACATAAAATTGAACAGATTCGTTTCCACGAATATGAAACCAAGAGCATGAATATATAGAGAACAATACCAGAATTAAGGAAACATCAATCCCATTAATGCAAAACTACAAACCAGTACAGCTATAAAAGAATTTTAGATAACTTGTGAAAAATATAAAAACAATCCTATAATATAAACATGATAGATGGAAACTTCATTGCTCAATCTGTCATATAGAAAATACAAATATGACACTTTGCTACTTGTTATATAAGTATTTATTACTAACAGCCATGGCATTATATTTGCTCTGTCTGCTGTATTAATAACAATAACCAATGGGATACAGATCCCATTTAATGCATTAAGAACAGCTGCCGGTCGCTGAAACTATAGTAACTTGGTGTTACGCTTCAACATTTTAAAACGACTGATGATTTTGTAATTCTGTTTTTTTTCTATTAGTTACATCGTTACAATTCTGCACAATGACAAACCTTTTACAAAAGCGAAGCAATAAACAAATGACATTTTCATCCACTTCCTACAAAAGATTAGACGGAGAAGAATTGGAAATGTTCATATAGGTAGTTCCAGACTAAACAGGATATTCTAACAGGGAAATATTTGCAATTACTAATATGCATGAATAAACATGAACTTATTCTTCGTATGAGTATCAAAATTTGAAAGGAAATGCTTTCATTGTGAACCAACTATGGACACACACGGACACAAACGCACATATATAAAGGTATGTGTGTATATATAGATATAAGCGTGTGTTTATGTATTATGTATGTATAAATAAATAAATATATATATATATATATATATATATATATATTTATACATACATAATACATAAACACACGCTTATATATATATATATATATATATATAGGTTCGTAGATAGGTTCGTTTTACGATCCTATATGGAAGACGCGATATGAGCTTGAGATCATGGCAGTGTGTGTATGTATATATATATATATATATATATATATGTATGTATGTATGTATGTATGTATGTATGTATGTATACACGTGTGTGTGCGTGCGCACGTATTATGTGAATGAGTGAATGAGTGTGTGAGTATGTGTGTGTTTTTGAGCGAGAGTGTGTATGTCTATACACATCAATGTTACTGTCTGCCAAACTATGCAACTATTTAAACGTTCATATACCGGCTATAAAGTCAAGAAATATATTGTTCATCCCGTTATATGGAAACACTCAAATATATGTATGTAGATGTGAATGTGTGTATTTACACACATACTTATGCATATATATATATATATATATATATATCTGTATAAGTACATATGCCAGTGTCTGTGATTGCCAAATACACATGTATATAATTATATCATATATCTTCACACAGATACACATACACATACACACACACACATAATAGCTGTTTCATATCGATTGAAATGGTATAAATAGTTCAGAAATATATATACACAACGCTGATAATATTAATATAACAACAAGTGCTTAAACATTTAGTTTTTCTATTAAAGTGTATTTAATTCGTTTGCTTGAAAGCTAAACGATCAAAAACACTGGCTACATCTATTCGATATGTTAGACGAGATTTATATATGAAACATACTTCTATATTTAATTATATACGTGTAAATTAAAATTTTGCTGCTCAAAGAATTTTCCACTTGGTTAGCTACACCGAAATAGAAACTGCTCCATAAAATATCTGAAATATATGTGTAAACTTTGACATCAAAGATTTTTTCGTTTGTCCCTAGTTTAATGTATTCTTCGATTGAATTAACTTCAAAGCTGGCGGACACTCGTTTATTTTCTATAATCACTTTGAGATAGGAGGCCTTTTTGTGCCTATCGGAGCTCGGCCGTCTGAAGAAATCGTCTAGTTTATAGTTGATACATGATCCAATTATTTCATTAGTTCAGCTTGCTAATTGAGTTTACTAAGAGCAGATTGGTGTGACCGTTATAGATTGTAATAGTTGTTTGTATGTCTAGACATCAAGATAAGACTGTTATGTTTTATTTTGTTACTTTTTTCCGCTTGAATTGACAATATGTTGAATAATTAAACAACGGAATATATTTCCTTGTCAAAATATACATTTAACCTAAAAAAGAAAACAGTCAAGGGCACTATTCAATTTTATGTGTCAAGTGCTTTCATGATACATACGCACATACACACATAGTCCCACTTACACAAACACCCATATATGTTTGTCTGTATGTATGTGTGTTCATATACATATACATGCGTATGAGTGTGTGTGTACACAGACGTCTAGCTGTGTGCGGGCGCGTGTGTAAAAACACCAAAATATATGCGAAAGCAATTATAAACACCTACTCACACGGAAGCTTTGGTTGACTTCACTGAAATTGATTTTTGTTATATAAATATATATATGAACAAAAGATAGATACAACAATTTGTTCAAGCTGGACTCATCAAATTGTTGCCAAACTGCTTCTTAAGCTATAAACATTATAATTTCTTAGTTAACTTATATTAATTTTCTATTGGTTTTTCGGTATCGATTCATATGCTGGTATATATTTTAAAAACTATCAACTATTCAAAATGCAAAAACTTAATAAACTAATTTGTGGCACTGAATTTGTAGGCATCAAAATGCTATACATTCAGTCGGTTAATATGGTTTAAATATGAATTAGTAAAATTAATGCCTTCAAATATTCTACAGGTATGCGGGAATTAATAATAATAATAAAAAATGCAAATTGTGAAATATCTTTAATACTCAGCATTATATAGTGAGCCAATACTTTACTATTATTGTTCTAATATTCAAATGCAGTGTTTAAAACAACGGGTTATCTTAAATATAGTTCTGGGGAATAACTGCACAAACATAGATAAAATTATGTATGTGTAGACAGCACTGGTGAATGAGCCTTATGTTTGACAGTAACTGTACATCGCCGTTTATACTAACCTATCCCTTCAACTCATAAGAAATGAATAGCTTAATCGTTGGATCTTAGAATTGCACGAGAGAAAAAGTAGTATTTTCCATTAATTTTTGTGATAAATATTCCGTTGCTCAAACAACAGATTAATATTTGTGAAGTTAACATACAAACAGGTTAATACTCGATCGGCTGATTTATAACCACCACATCTTAACTTGCATCAGTGATATATAATATATGACAAGGCTGCCCTTTCAAATTAAAGGTACGTTACAAATAAACACAAGACACGGTTGATAGGAGAATAAAAAAGAGGCATACGATTGGATCTCGACCGATGTCCATACGGCCCCTGAGGGTCTATATAAAATGTTTGGGGGTCCACACAACAAAATACCTAATTAGAATTCAGAATAGTATTTCAAGGGACCTTGAAAAAATTTTGCTTCAGATATATATGTTGGTTATATAGCAAAAAAATAACTAGGTTTCTTTCTCTGGCGTTTTACATAGTTCACCCTATACAAGTTAATGTGTGAAAAACAAAATAAGAATTTTAAAAGAAGTTTCTATAAAACTAGTTTTTAAACATAAAATGCCGATGGAGGTCAGGCACAGAAGATAATAACCAAAGGGGTCCGGAGATAAAAATAGCTGAGAACCCCTGTTCTATACTATTATCCATCGATACATAAGTACTTGATTGGTAAAGTTGACTTCGACTCGGTTTGATCTTAGGCATCTTAGAAAGAACAAGTGTTATTCAAAGTATTTGTGTCCATCGACTAATCTTCCTCCCTCTCTTCAAAACTACTGGCCTTGCGCTTGAATCTGAAACAATTACATATTAGTGTCTCCTCATAAAATCCAAGACTACAGACCGTAACCAAATAACTGCTATTTCAGTTTGCTTACAATATTTATGATTACAGTAAAGATGTAGATCCTGTAAATTTCCAAACTGTTATAATGTTATATTTCCATGTAAAATACAATTTTCTTTTCTATGCACATGTGTAAAGGAAATAGAAATAGAAAATGGAATATATCATTATAAAAAAGAATATACCTAGACGTTTTGTGCAATTACAGCAATTGTTTCTTCTGCAGACATGAAAGTGCATGACTGAAATGCTTTTGTTCAATGCAGATTATGTTTTATTTTGCAGAATATGCTGAAAAATTTATTTGATTCAAAAGTAAAGCGAGTACAATAACGTAAATTAATTTAGATAATGGAGTAAAGCCACGTGTAGAGATTAATACCTAATGCCAAAACTTATTTATCTGATATTGAATTATTGAGAAATATACTATGTATAAAAACCTCAACCAAAACCATGCAAAAGAATAAGAAAAAATACAAATCCACGAATGCTTCACAAAATAAATACGTAAAGCATGTTATTATAATACAGGAATCTAACAAACATACATTAGTCATAGATGAGAGAAAAATATATTCCGATCTGAGGGTAAACAGTTTGGGGATTACGATAGACTGTACACTTTGATGTAGCAGTATTTTGACGCTATATTTGCTATATCAATAATTACATATTTATACGGATACCTCACCTCATATCGCTCTGAACTGAACATGGTTTACGAAACGTTTGCACGCATTGATATATGCAAATACTTGTCCGACAAGGGAACCACTGCTTGGTCGTTTGACCTACTAAAAAGAACAGTACACTCCCGCTCGAATCACATCCTATCTTTTCAACAGAGAACTACGCACTGAATTATATTATTCTGTGTTTATTGTTCCGATTAATAATACTGCTATTCCTGACTAGTTTACCATCCATACTCGCTGTGATTTAAGCAAAAATATGATCAAAGACCCTCCTGTGTTTGATCTTATGTTTGTTCAAACAACACTTCATATGGAAGCTAAATTAGAAAAAAAAATATTATATACATATTTGTATTTGAAGAGTTGAGAGTCTCACCGACAATCCGTTTATACCTTGGTTCTTTTTTACTTCCAGACATTCTATTTACAGATTATTCCTTATTTATGCATAAGTAAAACAATACGTCGTATATCGTCCCTTCTGCAGAAGACAAAGGCATCCATTGCTCCTGGAAAATATTATAACAAAACTGTATAACAATGATACTATAGTAAAAGTATGGCAACCACTTCCAGAAATAGAAGTATTATTTAATTCTGGCCCATTAGGTACTGCAAACGTTGCTACTGGTAACCGTATATAT
>NC_068988.1:62404379-62404914 GCF_001194135.2 Octopus bimaculoides | reverse complement strand
CATATACACAAAAATACTCATAACTATATATATTAAAAAAATATACAAAATATACACACAAATAAAAATTCACTCAAATAAATATCTAAATAAGGTATATTCTAAAACAAAACTACACTCACGCACTCACTCACACGCACAATATATATAAATATACATCTATACTCACAAATATATATCTTTATACATACATGTAAATACAAATATACACTCAATATACACAAACATATATAAAAAAAACAACACATATATATACACTTAAATCTATATAAATACATACGTAAACATATATACATACACCTAAAAATATACATACATACTAACGCATATAGACTAAAACACTCACACTCATATATATACATATACATGTATATACACATACCCATATAAACAAAATAAAATAAAAATCATTAGCTAAAGTTTTTATATAAATAAAGTAGTTTATGTCTACATTTTATTTTTCGTTCATCAAAAGAATTAAGTAAATAATTATCCTTATGAAATAATATCTCTTTAAATTCATTATTACATAAAT
>NC_068988.1:62401822-62403776 GCF_001194135.2 Octopus bimaculoides | reverse complement strand
TTATTATTATTATTATTATTATTATTATTATTATTATTATTACCATTATCACCATTATTATCATTATTATTATTATTACCATCATTGTTATCATTCTCATTATTATTATTATTATTATTATTATTATTATTACTGCCATTTATATTATTATTCAAATTCTCATTCCTACCTGTTTCTCTAGACTTAAGTATTTTAAGGTTATGTGCTGCTATTATCTGTGCTATGTTCCTAGTATTTAAAAAATCCAAATCTGATTATATGTGTGTTTATAATCTTACCATAGTGTGAGCTGAAGAAGTGCCAAATGTCTAAATCCAATGGACCAGTCACAGGATAAGTTTGGCACAGAAATGAATAAATCGATATATCGAATTTGAAGTCTCTGTCTCTTTTGAATATGAAAATTTAAAAGTTAAAAACCTTATATATATATATATATATATACATAGACACATACATATAAATATATGAGTGTGCGTCTGTATATGTATATGTAGCAATTGATTATAGTCAGTGCTAGTTCAGCAGAATTGAAAGCATTGGAATAAATGTTAATCTGAAATGAGTGTCTGTATGAGGTATTTTGACAGAAAATTAGAACATCAGCAACGCTGCTTGGAATTAAGAGTTAACTAAGTCTAAAGGGAGACATCCACATCGTTTCAATATTATCCAAAGCCGAGACAGTTATACATAGATATAATAAAAGACATATACACAAAACACGAAATAGACTATGTGAGTATGTGCATGTGCGCGTTTGTGGAGTTTGTGAGTGTGTTTAAGTGTATGTTTAAGTGTGTGAGTGTGCGTATGTAGGTAGGTGTGTGAATATAATTAAGCTTCTGGATTTAGACAAAATTCTGCAATGATGTAATACTATAACGTTTTACAGATACATTCGTAGTGAATGTATCATCGTGGTGTTTCTTGCAGTTCTCCCTGAGCAGAATATTTTCTATGGCCTATATTTCATAGTGTTCTGTTACACTTTTGGTGAACTAGTCACCTTTTACTTCTGCCCTATCTGTTTATATCTTTAAAAGTTATTTGACGATTGCGAGCTTATGCCACAATATAATCTAAAATGCATCAATAAAACGCTGCCGAAACAGCCGTTGTGAATTTTCAACCCCAAGTGTGTTCTTATTTATACATACAGTTACATATACGTATATATATATGTGTGTGTGTGTGTGTGTGTGTGTGTGTGTGTGTGTAGGTATACGTGCTTGTAGAGGTGTGTATTTGTATATGTGTATGCATATGTAAAATCATATTAATATGCTGAATAGTTTAGTTCTTCAGACTATGTTGAAAACTACTGAACTAGTCGCGATAACGCTGTGTATTCTCTACTCATTTACACTATGTATATGACATGATACCCAGGTGCGTTTGTTGCTATATACTTAACTACATGTGAGACCGATTCCATCCTCTTTTTCCAACATATAATATTTATAAAATATTTACACAATTAAAGGAATCTAATGAGCTACATAATGAACGGTACCAATTACTAGTGATGTATCTTTGGAGTACTGCTCATTGTCTATAATCTTAAAACAACGGGCACGTCTAAACAAAGTGTGTTACCGTGAAAGCGTATTAATA
This sequence comes from Octopus bimaculoides, assembly GCF_001194135.2. Lineage (NCBI taxonomy): Eukaryota > Metazoa > Mollusca > Cephalopoda > Octopoda > Octopodidae > Octopus > Octopus bimaculoides. The sequence goes on along the minus strand of NC_068988.1, from coordinate 62,402,159 downwards.
ATGAATTACATCACATCAATATTAAAGAAATTTCTTAACTGTAAATCATTTTCTCATCAATAACAATTAAGTTATTTGATGCTTGGTTCATATTTGTATTGTATGCTCATTAAATCTTAGATTACTGTAATATTATTCACTCCGTGTACACGATATTCATATGTCGTTATTTGATATATTACCCGATGACAAAGTAACGGTGTTGTTGCATGAAGAATCCCTAATGAAAGTAAAAAAAAGTTGAACCTGCATGAAAATGTATTATATATATATATATATATATATATATATATATATATGTGTGTGTGTGTGTGTGTGTGTGTGTGTGTGTGTGTAT
>NC_068988.1:62394645-62401456 GCF_001194135.2 Octopus bimaculoides | reverse complement strand
ATATATATATATATACACAAAATTAAGAGGAATGACCACCAAGGTGGTCTCCTAATATGCTAAAAATAGACGTGAAATCGCCTAACCACGAAGGGTGTTCTTGGTAGTCATTCCTCTTAATTTTGTATGTAATATAATTTTTAATCTTCGGATTTTTTAAATATGCTAAGCCACTGGTTTTATTTGATTAATATCAATTTATGTGCTCATTATTTAGTTTTTACACACACACACACGCACACACACTCACACACGCACACACACACACACATATAGGTCATCTCTCACTACATACATCATGACTTTCAAAAGATTTGAAGATTCAATTATCGATATTTTTCTTTCGTTGCATTTTTTTTTCTATTTAGTCGAAAATTTTCAATTTCTCTTATTGCTAACCTCGCACACAATATTATATTTAATATAATATTAATACAGCATCGACTGCTACTTTATTCCGATAGAATAAGTCTCAGTTTTCAACAAACAGCGCATATGAACATTAATATTAATTAAATGTCCTGAACAGTCAAAAACAACTGTCGTTTCCTGTCCAGCCATTTGTCGATAAATGCGCAGTAGTTTCGAATTGATGTCATTTATTTTGTGCTGGTTAAAATTTTAGATTTACTCTATACACCATTATAATAATGTTCATGTCCTGAATTATACATATATTTTGCATGTTATATTGGTGATAATTCTTTTACCTTTTACTTATTTGTTATTGGACTGCGCCTATGCTAAGGAACCACCTGATGGTTTGAGACGAATAAATCACCATTTGTTCCTGAATTTAAGTTTGGCATGAATTTATTCTATGAAACTACTTTGCCGAACCGCTAGGTTACTGGAATATAAAGAAACCGATATATTATAACAAACGGTGGTGAGAAACATTAAAGACAAAAGCATATATACACATATATCGGCCGGGCTTATATACAGTTTCCGTGAACCAAATTCGCTCCCTACTCAGTAGTTGGCCCAAAGCGCTCACCCATGTTGTCACGCTAAAAGACTGAATAAGAAACTATCTGCAAGGCCAACTTCCTAACAACTCAGGTATGACTGTGCCTTATTAATTCTTTTGTTCTTTTATTTCTTTCGCGCATTTTGGCTGCGGCCATGCTGGGGCCCCACTTTTAGTCGAACAAATCGACCCCAGGACGTCTTCTTTGTAAGCCTAGTATTATCAGTCTCTTTTGCCTAACCGCTAAGTTACGGGGGCATAAACACACCAGCATCGGTTGTCAAGCGACGATGAGTGGGACAAATACAGACACACAGACATATACACATATATACGACGGACCTCCTTCAGTTTCCATCTACCAAATCCACTTACAAGGCTTCGGCCGGCCCGAGGCTATAGTAGAACACACTTGTCCGAGGTGTCACGCAGTGGGACTGAATCCGGAACCATGTAGTTGGGAAGCAAGCTTCTTACCACATTGCCGCACCTTCGCCTAATATAATTACTATATTGGAATGCTTCAATGCTCGTATAAACATGGCATATGCTGATGCGATTTTAAAATCTGTTGTTATTTTCTTTTTTTAATAGTATCTACAAATTTAAATTACACATGAGACTATATCAGAAGACCTAGGTCCCTATTACATGCACCATTTTATACGTCTTCATTGCATTCGATCTTACGTATGTTGGGACGATTTTGACCAGAATCTAAAAAGCAACGGTAACGAATGAAATCTACACGGAAATTACGGCAAATTAAAGCTACTGTTATGTGTTCTTTTTATCAAGGTGTTCTTTCTATAAGCTATATAAGTATATATATATACGTGTATGGAAGCATATGGGTGTATTTTTATTTAAGTGTTCATCCACACAAACACACACAACCACACACACGAAAGAACACACACACACACACACATATATATATATGTGACAATCTGCTTATATATTTTGTTTCATTACATATAACTGGTAAGTCGGTGAGCTGGCAGAAACGTTAGCACATCGGACGAAATGCTTACCGGTATTTCATCTGTCTTTACGTTCTGAGTTCAAATTCTGCTGAGGCCGACTTTGCCTTTCATCCTTTCGGGATCGATAAATTAAGTACCACTTGCATATGACTGAACACTCCCCCAAAATTTCAGTCCTTGTGCCTAAAGTAGAAAAAAATTACATATAACTGGTATTATTTAGATTTAGCCAAGGAGCTCTGTGTATCCTTGATTTTGTATATGTATATATAGTTCTATATGCATGCATGAGTATGTGTGTGTATGCGTGTGTACAGGTGAGTGTTCATATGTGTGCGTTTCTGTATGCATCTATAGACATAAGTAGATTGAAAAGTAGATAAATAAATTGAAATATATAAATATATATATATATATATATATATATATGTGCGTGTGTGTGTGTGTGTGTGTGTGTGTGTGTGTGTGTGTGTATAATTTACATATCTATTCACGTACGCACACGCATATAAAATCAATTACATGCTCCTACAACTCTACGTTTGAACGTGCGTCGCCGTGTATGTTTGTATAAGTGTGTGTATGTGTATGTGTGTGCGTGTGTGTACATGTGTACGTGACAATGCGCGTGTTTGCGCGCCCGCGTGAATTTTCAAATTTCTAGATGAGGATCAATACAAAATGTCTGCCACAGAAGCTCTCAAGTAGTTCGACATCATAAAATTAGGAGTGTCTGCCAGTAAGTTGTTTTAAGGAGGTACTTCAATTAATGATATAAACTGAGTTCTCCAGTAGTGTTGAAAATATCTTTATTTCTGAAAATCAGATTATCTGAAGTGGTTACAATATTCATTGATTCGTTTACACTATATTAAAGCTATAGATTCTTATATCAGATAAATATCGTTCTTCAAAATATATTGTGTAATCGTACATAAGTATAGATAAACACAGACACCAAAAAAATATTACTTGAAAAAAAGAAAAGTACGTATTCTTATGCTTCATCGGATGAATAATTCCCACCCTTTCTCTCCCCCTCACACTCTATTTCCATTCTCGCTTTCTATTTCCTTTCTCTCTCTTTCTCTCTCTCTCTCTCTCATTCACTCACTCAATCATTCACTTACTCACTCACTCACTTTCTCATTCTTCCAAAATAACTATGCATCTATCTGTCTATCTGTCTGTCTGTCTGACTTCTGTCTGCCAGCTTGCTTGCCTGCCTCTCTGTTTGTCTGTCTGTCTGTCTGTCTGTCTATCTATCTATCTATCTATCTATCTATCTATTTGTCTATGTATCTATCTGCCTATCTATCTATCTATCTCTCTCTAGCTATCTATCTACCTATATTTCTCAAGACACACACACACACACATATAAATGCACATATAAATGGACATATAAACACACACATGCACACACAACCCTATATTATAACTTCATATATATATATATATATATATATATATATGTATGTATGTATGTATGTATATATATATATATATGTGTGTGTGTGTGTGTGTATCTGTGTGTGTGTGCGTGTGTGTGTATATATATATAAACATGTATATGTATATACATACAGATATATGTGTTTGTGTGTGTGTGTATATACATGTATTTGTTTGTGGAGGTGTATGCATTCGGCAATGTGTATGCCTGTGTATGTGAGTATATGACCTTGCGTTTACTACAGATGAATTGATGCATTTACGTATATATATCTTCTTCCTTCTACACTTCAAAACCACTCAAATATAAAAATATATATATATACCACATTATACAACCGATTTATATATGCATATGCGCACATAAATGATTATACATACATTATATGAGTACTCGAGTGTGTCTGTATGTGTGTTTGTCTGAGTTTTGTGCTAACAATCAATATTCTGGGAGAGTGATGTTGTCTTGTGTCTGAAAAACTATTTTGGTGAAGATAAAGTTTCTTAAGTTTGTAAGTTGTTAAGAAAACTTTGTGACTTGTCTTGTCGGACAGTGTCCATTTCTGGGTAGTCAGCTATATTTTTGTTTCTGTTTTGAATATTCGAGTATCGAAATAATGAAAATTTACCGGACATTGCACTTATAGACTTTGCAAATGTTAGAAAAGCTGCTTGTGTTAGAGAAGAAAATTCAGAGAAAATAGATGCGATAGAACGGGATGAATTATCATAGTAGCTACTTTAGGACCAGGAGAGAATTTTTTGGGGTGGACACCAGCAGTCACGCCACGAGGGTTTGTATTAGCGATGATCTGCATTATCCACACACGCATATACACACTTCTCTTCCAACATATATCAATGCTCACCGTTAGAATGTTTTTTACTGGCAGAAACTATTACGAAAATGTAGGTGGTGTAAGGATAAATTCGGATATATATACATGTATACATGTAGTTCAACATAGATAAGCCTTGTGGAAATTACGCTTCCAGTTCGATATAACTGAATTTAATACGTGTCGGGACATATATGCCGCGCGTAAACGGTGTCGTCAAATTCACACACTGGCTTCTGAAAGTTTGTCAAGGCAAACGTTAGCATGGATGAAGCGTTCGTACTTATATACTCATAAAGACATTAAAAACTATATTAGTATTAAAAGGACAATCAATATAATAGAAAGAATTTCAGACGTAAATGTAAACACATTCTGAATAACAGAAATGCAGATAATCAAGCGGAGAGGGACATGATTAAGGGGAAAAGAAGAGAAATTTATTCAGTATTAAGGGAGAAATTTCGTGGATAAACTAAAGTGTAATGCTGCATGGTGGGTTGAAATGCCAAATGTCAAATTTGGCAAATGTTCTCATGAAGTGTGTTGAGTTGGGACCCTAAGGAGAAGCTCATAGCAGAAGGGAAGGGAGTATATATACAGCAAACTATGACCCAGGTGATGATAGATTTACAAATTTATTAATAGGCGTATTTTGTGAGTAACAGCTGGTTACGCACAAACGGAAAGGAAAGTGGCTAGAAATATATTCTGTGAACTAATCGATCAAAGCCTGAACTACACACCATAAGATGTACTTATTTCGGTGAAATGCAGCATAATTATGCCAGATCTATTGAAGCATTGTTCACAAAAGTGTGTAAGTAGTTACTAAATGAAATAAATACGGGATATGGTATAAGTCTGTGTGAATTCAATAAGTGGCTGAGTCAAATCTACAAGATACATGCATATATATATATATATATATATATATATATATATATATATATATATATATGACTGTTTGTCTGAGAACGTGTGTATGCATGTGCAAGCATGTAAGTGTGTGAGTGTGTGTGTGTGTGTAAGATTATATATGCATCCTTATGCAAATGCATATATACATCTCTGCATCTACGTGATCATAATACAATGAAAAGAGAAATTATACAAAAAATAAAACGAAATGACTGTGAAAGAAACTGGCGAATATATTCTAGAAGACTTAGAATAGGCAGATAGTACAGAATATAATATTTTCTTCTTGTTTTTGTTTTTTTCTGTGTTTTGTGCAATACCTTGTAAAATGTTAATCGTCAGTAATTTCCTTATCACAATTAGATTCTAACCAATATATGAAGACATCAGAGATCGGAGCATTTCGTTGGAACTAAATATAGCTGAAGTAATCGCATTAGAAATAATCGTATCAAAATCAACCAGAACTATAACATCATCACTGACAACAACAACATTAACAAGAACAACAACAACAACAACAGCAGCAGCAGCAGCATCCACAATAAAAGCTTGTAATAAAATCAGGAATATCAAAGGGAGAAAAAAATCGAATATTGTGAGTGTATAAAATGAATTTGTCTTTTCCATGGAAGTACGTTAGAATTGGCTTTCTTTGTCATTATATTTATGTTGTCTCTCAATTATTTCCAATTCTATGAATGTCATCGATTAATAATTTCCAATGTTACAGTAACATCCATCGAATTTACGTCAGTGTGTAAAAATGGAACATCTACAAACAAAACCAATTAGAAAAAAAAATTATAACAAAGGGAACTTATAATATCAAAATATTGATATATTTTGTTAAAGAACAAAGGATCTATTCGTTTCAGAAAGGAAAATATGATTTTGTCACATTCTTGTCATCCCTAATATAATTAGAGCTGTAAGAGGAATAACAATAGTTGAGAGCAGAGATTCAATACGCACAGTCTTATCAGAATAGTCATTATTGAAGAGGAGTGACCTCCATGTACTCGATCGACCAGATAGAAATAGTATCTAATTTAGACACTAATCATACTTTAGCATCTAGCTGGAAGGTTGCATCAAATGATAGAGTTGTTGGGTAGATTATGGTTGAAAGGAAAAGGCAAGATGTCCATCTGATCACGTGCGTGAGTTAGAAATCAGTCAACATCAACAAATCATAGCGTTATTATTGATGTCAAATATATGGCTTCTTTGTAGAATGAGCATAATTCAAGCTCTTCATATGGTCGTTCTTCGTGCTAGAAATAACAGCTATTCTTCTCTAAACTCACAAACTACAATCTTTGCCAAAGCAAGAAATGATGCATAAGCGAATCTTTTATATTTTACTTGTTTAAGTCACTGAAATGTGACTATGGTGAGGTACAACGTTGAAGGGTCTTAGACGTGCAAATTGACCCAGCACTTATTTTTTCAGTGCTGTACATATTTTATCGGTCTCTTTTGCCGAGCCGGAATATCACCGGTACGCAAAGATATCAACATAAGATATTCGCTAGATTATGGGGATGTAAGCAAACCGACACCGGTTATCAAGTGATGGTGGGAGATAAATGCAAAAACTAAGTTACACACACATTCAAATATATATATATATA
>NC_068988.1:62392198-62393218 GCF_001194135.2 Octopus bimaculoides | reverse complement strand
CTTTTGGTTTCTGTCTATCAAATCTACACAACAGGCTCTGGTGGAAGTTACTATGTACCTATGTACTTGAGGGACTGAACCTGCAACCATGTGGTTGGGAAGCAAACCTCTTACTTCGCAACACCTTCCTGCCTCTTCAAAAACTCTTGGTTATTTTCAACGTCCCGTATTACATGTTCTTTTCTATCCTATTTGATATTATGGATAACAGAAAATGAATTACGTAGACTAGATCACATAAAGACAAAGCCTACTTTTGATATAATGATGTCCTTTTTTTTATGAAGAATCATCTCTGCCCTCGCGATATAACAGAGCAAAACACTGTGGCTTTTGCAGTAGATAAAGCTTGTAGATTATTGATACAATTGATCACGTTACTTGCTCGGAAGAAAAAGTTATAGATTCCACAATCTGAAGTATCTAATTGAAGGCACACACATTATAAACATTAATCAATACCATCTATGAACGAGTCAATGTTTCATAGCATAATACAGAGTAAGGGGATCGATATCAGCATGAACTGTAACCCTTCGTTTGAAAAAAGGCTTCCGCTTTGTGACTTAGGTATTACGAAGATCTTTATCGTAGCAATTCATAGACATTATAAATAGAGTTCAGTTTCGGACATACCAATTTACAGGGGTAATATAGATCATGCAAACAAGCATAATATCGATTTGAAAATAATTCACTTATTCCTATTATGATGTTTCGTGTATATTGCAACACTTCCGCTTTCCGAGCTTACATATAATAGCGATATGAGAGCATTGGTGTAAAGAAAAACTTGCCTGCCAATCCTAGCAGGTGAAGCACACACATAGACGGTCACGTAGCATTTTTTTTTTATTGGTTCTCATAATATCAGGATGGTGTTAGAACTTTAATTTTGGTTTCAACTGTTTACACAAGGCCAGCAATATCGGTCAAGACAGGAAGTTGATCACAGTCTCCAGTTCTCAATTGGTACTTGTCTTATCGACTCTGAAAAGATAAAAGCATAGCCAATCTCAG
>NC_068988.1:62390439-62391813 GCF_001194135.2 Octopus bimaculoides | reverse complement strand
GATTACGGATAATGACTACAAAATATAGCTGCTTTACATGAAAGCGAGATTTCTTGTCAGAAACAGCCACGTAAATGGTGTAAGGAAATTGAAGGAAGACGTGGAAACGTTCCCTCTGCCAGTTTATTTTATTCAACAGCAAAGGGAGTGATTTTTTGGACAGAAGTATGATTGGTATGTTCAAAAATAGCAATATAATACCTACTTTAAAAAGCAGAGTTAAAGAAATGCATTTGCTGCATGCTTACAGTGTACGACCACTCTGAACTTGACTTCATATATGGGTCTTCGGAAGTATTCCGCCAATCTAAATACAATTTTGATTAAGACAGCGGTAAAATGAATGATAAGAATCAAGTCGCTGCGCACTGAGAACGAACCATGCATTTGCGCCATTGCACAGAAAGGCAAACTTATTTCGATAGATATTTCGGTAAAACTGATAAACGCATAACAATTTGGTAGCGAAAAATGTATAGCGCGTTTCACGACTTCAATATGTTTCTATATGTATAAACACTCATATATGTGTGTGTATACATATATATATATACACACATACACACAATGACAGAGAGAGAGAGAGAGAGGGAGAGAGAGAGAGAGAGAGAGAAGAGGGAGAAAGAAAAGGAGGGAGAGAAAATGAGATAGCAATTCATTACGGCGGATCCTTTTCAAAGTTATACTGGACTTATTCTTTGTCGTCCTACCGCTTCGTTGGACAAATTAAACTACTTGACAAATAAAAGACTATTACATATTATGATATGTGAACGTAAGCATACGATTGTTTTTTCGATGTACGGCGAGTGGGCGAAAGTGTATGATACGCCATCCGTCCCCTGTCATTTCCAAATACAATACAATTCGGCATGTATCCACAACTGGGCAGTAAAGACGATAAATAATAAAAGTCGATAAAGAAAATAACAAACCAGACTAGACGTGTAAAAATGGAAGATGGTCGATGACGGAATGGGGCGATGCAGCGGGAATGTTATATCTACCTTCTGAAAGTTTCTACTTTAATCTGGTAGTTTGTTAAATATAATAGCAAACGGAAGCAGTAGACCATAGAAACTCTATGACTGATAGATATGAAATAGCAAAAAAATACGTTAGAGTCAAGGGAAGAAGTTAGATGAAGATGTGTACAATAGTGCCAACAGGCTTGTCCGATTCAAATATCAAAACAACAAAAACCTCAAGAATCAAACATAAGAATTCAATACTTTTGAAATATAAGCATCAAGAACCAAAGGAAATAATGCAATGTTAATATCACATCACATCACACAATGTTTTGATGCACTGTGGCGTATAACCCTCCTACTTGTATTGTTTCTATTGTAGTAACTGCCGTCTCTGGTAGCT
>NC_068988.1:62383923-62388933 GCF_001194135.2 Octopus bimaculoides | reverse complement strand
TGATAAATAGTCTCCCACGACAAATACGCGACTTGTCGCTTCGAATGTGTAATGTTGTATGCATGTATGTAAATAAATAATATATAGATATATGCATATATCCATACATATATGTACATGCCTACATATATATGTATATATATATATATATGCATATACGGGTACAGGACATTAAAAAAAACCGTTAAACACAATGATAAACGAAAGCATAAAAACAAAAACATAGAAAACGAACTTGTCTTTGAACAACGAAAAAAGCAAACAGAGAAACGAGACATGCAACATAAAGAGTATACCCCTTCGTCAGTTGTCCCTGTTTCATCTACTCCGCGTTTCGAAGAAGTAATTATGTTGTGCGTGTCTGTGTGTGCGTATCCTGGAGTGTTATTGTACTGGACTCGAATTCGTGCAATTGTGACAAACTATCTTTGGCGGTAACCGGAGCTGGCACTAATAAATCCTAGTCCCTTTTATTATTCTGTGAGTCGGTAGCTACTTCTCCTTGCATGAGTTACTAGAAATAAATCTTTGAACTGATATCGCTACTCTATCAATAAAAACATGCTATCTGCATTGGCCAATAGCTGCCCGACATCTAGAACTCATCGTAGACTTGTCTCATTTGGTCTCTAAAATCCTGATGAGAGACGTTCATTTGACAAGCCTAGGAAACTTTAAGATGCATGGAGCCGAGTTAAACTGATATCAGTTTATTATGTAATTCCTAATAAATGTATTGAGTGCCACTTCTTTTCGTTTCTCCACATATTCGTATGTGTGTGCGCGTATGTGCGTGCTCTTCTGTGTGCTCGCGTGTATGTGAGTGTGTGTGTATATATATGCATATACATAAATATATATATATATACATATATATATACAGCAATGTTTGTATGTATGTATGTGTGTTTATGTATATATATGAGAATTAATATAGATATATGAATGAGTGAGAGTGTATTTTTTGTTGCGTCTTGAAAATTATTTAAGAATATGAATATAAAGATTTTAATGTAACGTCATGTAGTCATGTTTGAATAATGGTGATTGCATCTTCATTCTAAATTTATGTTTTTTTTTTATCCATTCATTTATTTATTTTTTCTTGAAACTTGTTCTGTGATGTGTCATATTGAATTTGTTTTCTCTACTAAATAGCATGTCTTGAGAAATTCATGAGGCTGTCAAATAATTGTTTATACCCCGAACTCTACTCTGAAATAATGATAGCTTTTAAAATAAAAACGGAGGAAAAATAAGCGAAATTGATACTTGCAAAAAAAAAAAAAATGCATGTAGAATAATGTTTCGCAGTTATCTTTCTTTCTTTATTTTTTAGTTAAAAATAAATTACATAGCATTCTACTTCACATACTTTATTTAAATTACTAGGTGCTGCTTCATTTAAATACCATGGTATTCAACCAAGCTGCGGAAAATATATGATGTTGCTGTAAGGTTTTGCTGTCAATTTGTTGGAGAAGAAACTCTGCCTGTGTACAATGCAATTTACTCTCGTCTTCATACGAAGATATTCATCACGAAAGTACATTGTAAATGAAAAAGAGGGTAAATACTTGGATTTATAAAGACTAATGGTTCATTCATAATGTTACATTTTGATTATATGTAAGGAATTCAATTTTTCTTCAACAAAATATAGTTGTCAATGTTGTGAGTTAGTAACTTGTCGACAATGCCTGAATAAACGTGTGCACCCAAATATTTCAGTTGTGAACATACTGACATTTTAGAAATATATAAAACAATGACTTATTGTCTACTGTGAACTATCCATATTTAGGGTATTCCTAAGAGAGCGAACAAAGAAGGAATTGTTTACTGGGTACGTTGTCCAATCATGTTGTAGAATCGTCATGCCAAGGAAAATATTAATGGTGAAACGGAAGGAAGGACTTGATAATCTCTGAAATGATGTATTGTCTATAATTAGGATGACAGTTTATGATGAATGAGAAATAACTGAATCGTACTTATACAAGCACTTACTAGAAATATGCAAACATACGCACAAACATGTATATATACATGTGTGTATGTATGAATGTATCTATGACCTTTCTTCCAGTTCTTGAGAGAGTTCAAGCCGGTCGCCAACAAAGCGACAAGAGTTTTCAATTAAGAAGGTGGCGAACTGGCAGAAACGATAGCATGCCGGACGAAATGCTTAGTATTTCGTCTGCCGTTACGTTCTGAGTTCAAATTCCGCCGAGGTCGACTTTGCCTTTCATCATTTCGGGGTCGATAAATTAAGTACCAGTTACGCACTGGGATCGATATAATCGACTTAATCCCTTTGTCTGTCCTTGTTTGTCCCCTCTATGTTTAGCCCCTTGTGGTAAAGAAATAAGAAACGTTAGCACGCAGGGAGAAATGCTTAGCGATATTTCGTCTGCCGTTACGATCTGAGTTCAATTTCCGCCGAGGTTGACTTTGCCTTTCATCCTTTCGGGGTCGATAAATTAAATACCAGTTACACACTGGGGTTTATGTAACCGACTTAATCCCTTTGCCTAGCCTTGTTTGTCCCCTCTATGTTTAGCCCCTTGTGGGCAATGATGAAATAAGTGTTTTCAATTAAGAGATATTCCGGTGTTTTAAATATGGGTCTGAGTTGATGTGTTGGCTGAACTGCCAATATATGCACCTAACAATCTCAGATTGAGAATTTTTGGAATGTCTTACAAACCTTCAGTGCCACTAATCGACTGGATTTCCAGAAACCGAATGTTTGTCAGTGTGTGTGTGTGTGTGTGAGACATATCACATCACAATAAAACCGACTTCAGTATGTTATGTCGGCAGGCTCGCAAAATATATATCCTACTAAACAACTTAGTGTCTTCTGACGCGAAACGGATGTTAACTCGCAAAACAATAGTCGTTTGGTATCCATCAGCATGTATATGAGTAAGTGCATGAACCCGTGTATGGCTGTGTATGATCATGCGAGTGTCACTCTCTCTCTCTCTCTATCTCTCTCTCTATCTCTCTATCTCTCTCTCTCTCTCTCTCTCTCTCTCTCTCTCTCTCTCTCTCTCTCTCTCTCTCTCTCTCTCTCGCTCTCACACTCTACTCCTTTCTCTGTCTCCGTGTTTGCGTGTGTATGCATGTGTGTGAGTGTGAGTGAGAGAGAGAGAGAGAATAGGGAGAGAGAACGAGAGAGTTTGCACTTGTGTACATACACGTGCATACGCTTCGGTGTATAGATAAGAAAATATTACTCAATGTACGTAATATTCTTTTCGATGTTGTCAGTAATAAGATGCTCTCATTTCTATTGTACTGAATTATAAAATCGTGTAGGTTAAATTATAACAAACGACAATAGAAAGTAACTTTGAAGTTTTCAGAATAGAGAGAAACTTTAAAGTTTTGACGTGTTAGTTGTGAAACAAAGCAAAGAAAAGTAAACAATATTTTCGAATTTGAATTGTATATCATTTGAGATCGTTTTATATTTCATAACATTGCTGAATATTTTTCAGACATATGAGTGATGGAGTCATTGTTGCTGTTCATGTACTTTCAGTGGTTTTGCTGTTATTTATTACACAGGATTTTCGTGTGTCCAGACAAGATCTGATCCAACAGAGCTACCATCAAAAACATCTTTTACCTTCTGAGTCTATATTCGCAGATATATTTATGGCATTTTGCGTTATGTAATATTTACATTTCCTTTAAAAGAAATGGTATGACTTAAAGAAAAATTCGCTGCTTCTTCTAGCGAATATAGCGTCGAAATACAAGCATCCTCATCGTATTCAGGTGGAGGCTGTCACTTGATGCAGAAGGTAATTCGACGTTTGACGGAACTATATTTGTTTTAACTTGACAAGATATATTCTTTGCACAGTGAATTGAACTTGAAAATGCCATTAACCTCTTTGAAATCAGCAGAAGCTAAAACATTAAGAAAGGAATTCTTGTTTCTTTTGTTTTTGTGCCATTGCGACATTCTGTCTGGGTCTCAAATCAATCAAGTGCATGCAGCTTCAATTCACTGTTGTTTATATTCTTTACCAGACTTTACGCATCAAAAGCGTCATTTTCTTTAAAAGAACTAATGTACTGTAAGGAAGTGTAATTCTTTTTAAAGGAATTTGAGTACCATTTGCAAAATGGTATCAATTTGTTTTACTCTTGTCATATCGCATCATATAAGAATCACAATAGCAATGTCCTCGCCGGAACTCCTTTTCAGAAATTTGCTGTCTATTGTGTATAAATATTTTTAGTTTTCACATACGTTTCTGGAATGCCAGTTACAAGCTAAGTATAAATACATGCCCACACGCAACACATACACACACAAATGCAAACATATGCACACAAACATCAATGTACACACACACACATACACACACGCAAAAATATACACACACACATTCATATACACGTATATGTGTACTTATATAAGAATATTATGCATACATAAGTATTGATGTTTTGGTACATATACACGTAAGACACAGGAGTATTGTGTAAACTGTTATATACACAGACACACATAATCAATAGCAACTCTCTGGCGATTATTTCCGTATTATAATTGCTTACAAGATACCATGAGGCGCACGCAAACACATACGCACATGCACATAAGTATATACATAAATACATGCACACAATCTCATATGCACAAACCACGCATTTCTTTAGTGCTGAGCATTTAGTCGCGAGTTCAGAAAATATGCAATTTCGCTTTACCTATATCCGTTCTGCATACGACTTTCAAATTTCTGGAAGCCAACGGCTGACTAGGAATTTATGAAATTTGGAAGTGTTTTAAGTGATAATAGTTACACGAAATATACGAAACAGTAGAATCACGGCCCTTGCGAATGTATTAATTTGATTTTGGAAACACGGTCATAACTCTCAAACTTAGATCTTGTATTTTGAGCATATCTGCAGTTTAGATATTTTCAAACGTGAATACTAGGGCAATTTGGGTATCATTAAATTAATATGTATGTGAGTGTG
>NC_068988.1:62381098-62382716 GCF_001194135.2 Octopus bimaculoides | reverse complement strand
ATATATATATATATATATATATATAATATATGGATATATAGATATATATCTGTGTATCTGTCTGTCTATCTATCTATATTTGCAAATGCGCGTGTGTATGTGTGCGTGCGAAAATATAGATATGTGCATATATTATAGCGCCCCAATGTGGGAAAAATAGGGAGAAGCAAAGTGTTAAGCTTTTTGTCGCGTAATATACTTGTGTGAGACATTATTTAAAGATACTATAGTTCATTTGATATACGCTGTATTGTGCGCAGACAGATATTACACACACACATATGCACACACACACACATGCACGCACATACACATATTTATGTGTGGGCGTATGTGTGTTTGTGCATATGTGTGCGTAGAAGCACAGAATAATTTGTTTGTTTGTTGTTTCTTTTTGCTTCTTTTGAAAGCATATGCTGGAATCAAAATAAAAGTGCGCTCTGTATATATGTTTATATATTGTCTGTAGAAACAGAAGATAGACCAATAACAATGTTTATTAAATCATAGATATATTGCCATACATTCTGCGGAACACATAAAAGAATGCACAGCCGGTACAAGCACATTGTTGGCAAATTAACAATGTTTGTATTGCTTGATAACATACTTGCTGAATTTTTCTATCATCCTGTTATGGACTGACAGCCACCTACAATAGTGGGTCTATGATAACAAAGGAATATCAATGTAGCATTATGCTAGTGTTTCTCTACGATAATCAAATAATAGTTAAGGTAAAGAGTATGAGAAAACATCGTTATTTAATGAAAGTCACATGATGTGTTTAATTATTAACTGATTAAACAGCGTTCCGTTTATTTGTCGACGTTAGACATACGCTGCTGCACAAAATTCTGTTAACGAAACTAGAAATGAATAGATGTATTGCATGTTTGCTTTCTACAGCTACCAACACACACACGTAAATAATCACATGTAGTAACTTTGTAGGTTTTTTTTTTCTCTTTTTGGTCACTTCTACGGCGATGCCAAGCCGTTGCCGGTGCGTAAATATAATAGTTCGAGAGAAGTGAGTATAAATATAATTAAACAAAATTTAAAAAAAGAGAGTATGAGAAAACATCGTTATTTAATGAAAGTCACGTGGTGTGTTTAATTATTAACTGATTAAACAACGTTCCGTTTATTTCTCGGAGTTAGACATACGCTGCTGCACAAAATTCTGTAACGAAACTAGAAATAAATTGATGTATTACCTGTTTGCTTTCGACTGCTACAAATACACACATGTAAATACCCACATATAGTTACTCTGTGGGGTGTTTTGGTCCCTTCTACAGCGATGCCAAACCGTTGTAGGTGCCATCAATGCATACATATAACAGTTCGAGAGAAGTGAATATAAATATAATTAAACAGAAGCACAGGAAACTCGGGAAAGTGAAAATTCTTTTTCTTCATCAAGAAAATCCATGCTGTAATATCATAAATAAGAAGAAAAGAATCCAAGTTTTCTTTCGTACTAGTTCTTCATACTTAGGTAGATATCCAGAGAGTTAAAACTCTAAACTCACATAGTAGAAAAGAGAGAATACATTTAATACTTTACAAGTGTTTCTGGGTTTCGGAGATTTGTATTTGCAATATTGTGCAT
>NC_068988.1:62380059-62381045 GCF_001194135.2 Octopus bimaculoides | reverse complement strand
ATATATGATATAAGTAAATGAATCTTAATTTGATGTACATAAATTTAAATTAAATAACACAAATTTAATCTATATTATTACCTATTACATAAGTCCACCACAATAAAAACAAAACATCATTTCTGGAATTTGTAAAAAGTATTTTGAAAGGGAATTACATCAGCCATCCTTAGCATATTATAGAACAAGGAAGGAACTCAAACATATAAACAAACCAACCAACTTTCAGGATGATATACATTTTACCACTGTATCACCAGAAATAATTAAAAGGTCACCATAAGAAGGTACCATTTGTCAATTCAGACAATGAACTCCAACAGCTGACTATTATAATGGCTCTACCGGCTGACCTTTTCACTTCAAAATTCATGAGATCGAACAAAGGAATGTACTCCCCATCTGAATTGCAAAATAAGTCCAACATCACCACATACACTTTCCCCATATGAATACCATTCTTTCCTCACTTTCCATGACCTTCCCTTCCTACCCACCAAATACACACAGAAATACCCATTTAACTCAATTAACCTCCGCACTGATCAAAAGGGACAAGCAACCTTCTGTTAAACATCCATTAATGTTATATGTCTTGAAAAAAATGAATTCATAATGATGATCTACCCGATGCCCATGGGTACTACGGATTACACTGTAATCATCCCAGGAATACGGACTGTGGTCTCAAGAGACATGTGACTTTTGGATACTAACGTAGTGATGCCACAAATGTTTATAAATTTCATCCAAGGATTATTGCTAATATTACTAATATATATATATATATGTGTGTGTGTGTGTGTGTGTATGTGTGTGCGTGTGTATGTGTGTGTGTGTGTGTGTGTGTGTGTACATGAGTATGATATAATATATATGTATGAATATATATTGCATATATTAATATATATGCACACACACACACACATATACTATATATACAAATATATATGTATGTATATATATATATATATATATATATATAT
>NC_068988.1:62377177-62378583 GCF_001194135.2 Octopus bimaculoides | reverse complement strand
AGCTTAAGGACGACAAGATTAATTTTAACCTTAGATGGTCTATTGTTGGATCGGCTCCTACGTATAAAGATAATAGAACTGGTTGCCAGTTATGCTCCCTTGAACTTTTGAAAATTATTAAATTTCCTGATAAAAATAAACTAATTAATAAGAGGTCAGATTTCAAACCCTCCTGTATCCATAAATTGATGAAAACCTTTAGATATTATAACCCTTAAATCCTCTCTTTTAGTTATGTGCACTTCTACACCTCATATATATTTAACTATTCCTACCTACCACAACCCAGACACCGAAATAACATAGCCCTAACCTTACTATATACATCAGTATTTTGGTTTACCCTCGAAGAACTAGGTTATGACCACTTAATTTAAACAAATTTTTAATTTCTAGTTGACACATATTTTTAATTTTTAGTTTACACAAATTTTCAATAAACCGGATCCATAATCCCAAACCTATGGATATAGTTCTAGCTTCAGTCACTGACTCGAAACCCTCCAAGGACACTGCAATACGAAGTTATAACACGAAATAACACTGTGTGTATGTGTATGTATGTGGGTATATATATGTGTGTATACTATCTATACTGCTTATAAGTTGTGGTTTTTACTTTTATTTTTATTTTTATCTTTATATTTTTTATTTCTATTTTTACGTTATTTTCATATTTTTTATATATATATATATATTTTTTATATATATACTTCACTTTATACTTTTACATTTATTTTATACCCTTTTGCTTCCGGTTTCGTTATGTTTTAATTTTTTAATTTTTTATTGTTAATTTCTTTGTATTTCTTATGTTTTATCGGTTATATTTTGACCCGTTTATCATTATCCTTTATATTTTATTATTTTTTTCATATTTAAGTTTTTCATTTTTTACGTTTTATCTCTTATTTTTATTTTTATTTTTAATTTTATTTTTATCAGTTTTATTATTCTTTAATATTTCTTAGTTCTTATGTTATTGTTTTTTTTCTTAGTTTTTTTCTTAGTCGTTACATTATTAATGTGGGTGCTAATATTTCCTTTCACTAGTATACTATATTACTCTGTATTTTGAATTTTGCTTTTTGAATTTTAACGTCCAAACCTACCCCCCCCCCCTTATAACGTATTTCGCTTTTCTCGTTGACATGTTTATTGATGAATTCTTTAAGGTCTTCTATGTTATAATTACCCGTTCCACTTCCTTCACCCTTCTTCATCTAGATAAGGATATGTAGATAGGTTAGTACACTTAAGTTGTAATTCGCTTAGGTTGACCACTGACCACTCACCACAAGAATATCATGTTTCATGTTTCATGTTCCAAGTCTATTCTGGCATGACACTTCTTATTTACGACCCACCACTGATATAGACAGACACAGCTCATACATATCTATCCC
>NC_068988.1:62373048-62376585 GCF_001194135.2 Octopus bimaculoides | reverse complement strand
AGGCAAGTCGTTTCTGAGTGTTCCTGTTCACATATAGACAGAAAGACCAGTCAAAATGATCAGATTGATAGAATACCACTTCATTCATATAAGGAAATCCATGTAGATAGAAGAGCCAAACTCCTACCTTTCAGTGACGAACTTTGTTTTCTTAAATCTATGGGGGAATAAACACCTCCTCCAGTTATCTGGAAGTTTTGTTGTAATACACTCATTTAGCTAATATCTATAGAGTAGTATTCCTTTTGTACAGACTTCTGTCACTATAAGTCTACAATGTACACATAATTTGTGACATCGCTGTACTTTATGCTCCAACCATTTTAATATCTGATCGCATTATCTATTCTGATCCTTCAATGTGTTTTGGCAATTGGAGCTTGGTTAAATAAGCAAACTTATTCAACTGGAAGCATAGCTTCATAAGACTCCATGTTAGGCGGCATGAGGTTTGTGTTAGAAAATTGTTCATTGATCGCTGGCTGTACCACGGATTAGAATGGAAATTGTTTGCGTCGAAAGAGCCTCATTTAGCAAGAACACTGTCCACCAAAATTTCAGGAAAGGAAATACAAAATATACTCCAAACATTTCTTTTTCCACAAACTCACTGGTGGCTGTTCATTCCAGTTAACACATTCATTTTTAATGGTTTGCGTGAACTGAATTATTGAACGCCCATTATTGTTGCTGATTTGCTTGCATGATGTGACTTTCTTCTATTTATGCACCAACACGTTACTTAGTAGCACAACGGCATCTTTTAACGTATGTCACAAATTTTAGGAACGTTTTTCATTTGGTAACAAAATTCAACCGTATCTTGTATGTAATGCCGGGAGAAACCGTAAAAATATATATATGGTTTTGCTTAAAATTCTTTAGCATAGGTATATTTTTAATAATATATATCTTATAGACTTCGTTTGATACAATTACGTTCGATAAAAGGGTCTTCAAATAATTAACATACTGTTCTGTAATACATTTAATCATAAAGTTACTTGAAAATATGTCAACTACACCATGGTTCAAAAGGAGTCTTAAACAATGTTTGTTATATAATAGTAAACGAAGCCTTTAAAGTTTTTCGGAAACTGAGACACTCATCTAGTAGAGATTTATTACATAGAAAAATACCGACCATTCAGTTCTTCAAAATCCCACTACCCACGATACAGCTATGTTAAGTACGAATACAGGGGTTTGCTGCATATTTTATGTACGAAATTATTAAACATACATTTAATAAACTTCTCTGTTATCATAGTGAACCTTAACGCATATTCGTTTATAATGCTAAATTTATCCAATATATATGATATATAACTTTGACATACATATTTCTTCTTGGAAATATTTATTATAATTTAGAAGTGTCTGTCTTTAACTTAGAAATTATGCAAATTATCATGCCCTTGTTGTACCCTTCCTTATAAATCTTTAAATTGTTAGTTTTTATCTAATTCCTTGTGTAGAGTCGCCCAGAGATCTAGTAAAACAAAACTGTGTTTGAGAATAATATATAATCGTATTCGCCTTAGTTATTAATAACCTGTGATAAAACATTGCACATTTATAATGTATGTTTCTATTAAGCGTATAAATGATTTTCCACCACACAGTAAACTACCTACAGTAATATTCCACCAGAAGTAAATGAATGAGTGCATGCATTGTATGTATGTATATATGCCCACAATTACAATTTTGTACATACACAACTTGCATAGTCACATAGTCGTGCACATAAATTATACTTTAAGCAACATAATGCCATTAATACCTGAGTAATCGCATAATTTTCATACAATGGTTGTATCCAAGCCAGGACAGAAATTTAATCTCATCCACGTGATGCAACCGATATAAATAATATAAAGAAACGTTTAATACAATAACTGTAGAGAACGTAAATTGTACAAAAGAAAATCGCTCCTTAGTAAGTCACCTTGATCTTCGAGTCAGAATGAGAACTTAACTTATGATAGCATGACATAACTCAATGCCGCACATATATTCATTCTGCATCTCGAGGTTTCAGTACAAGAATGTGTATTTCACACATTTTTCAGAACATTGAAAGATATAAATTTATTACTGAACACATATTGTTGCAGTGAACGTTACGTTCGAATTTATTGCATTCGAGAATAAATTTATGATGAGTAAACCTAAAGCCGATTGCTAATAACCACACCTCTATATCATTTCATACTGGATCTAGAGTAAGTGTTATTTGAAAAGCATAGGAATGTTATAGGTAGCTGCACGCTTTGCTTGGAATCTTTACAGATTCTAATCCCGCCATATTGACATTCACTCATAGTGCTTTTAATGATGTGACAAACCATATTGGCATGGATTTCGAGATGATGTAAAATCGCTTTGTGTTACAAAGGTTAAATATAATAAAGGCCTTCATAAATTGAATTATGATACAGAACACGATCAATAATACTGTAAATTTTGTAACACTAACTGGCAATGCTTCTGAGTATAATGTGTGTGCGAAAGAATTCATGTTTGTTTTGTGAAACATGTGAAAATATGACTAAATATATTGTTTTCATATATATGTGTGTGTGTGTGTATAGCTATAAATATACATAGATAAATATAAATATATATATACACAGACACATATATGTATATACGTATATATATTTATATACATATATACATACATACATATGTATATTAATACACCCACGTTCACACACACACACACGCACACACACATATATATATACATGCGTATACATATTGTTGTGTCTAGGGAGAGTCATCATGCCAATACAAAAACGAAATATATATAAATAAATAAATATATATATATATATGTATAAATGTGTGTGTGTATATATATGTATATATATATATATATATATATATATATATATATACATATATAATCACGCATATTTCCTCTAATCTGATATTTCGTATTGGTGTCTGGTGATATTTGCATCCATAACAATGATAAGCTTACAAGGGTATACCCCCATCAGTCGCAGTCTCACAGACATGCATAAAATCAAAGAAACTCACGCAGTATAATTAATGAAGAGTCATAAAAATACTCGCGGTCGCCCGTAACTATCGACAGTCACAATCACATGAAAATGAACACATTCAACGACACATGTACAATCACATATAGATAAGTGTATAAGCAAGTCATGTCTTTACACGTACGCTTACAGAAAATCACACAAATATATATATGCATGCTCATGTATAACTAAATGCATCGAAATGCACGCACAAATTCATACGGACATGCGCAGAGGCAATAAGCGAGGAATTTCGCATCGTTCGAGCAGCGTCATTTCGCTATGCACTTAATTGGATCTATAACAATTATTTCCTCAAATTTGTTTACAATATTCATGCACACGCATACAAACGCCCGCGCAGTACACAATCACACACACACTCACAGTCACACAGCCATATATGCATATACGTATACATACATACATATGCATATGTATATGTATATGTATATGTCTATATATATATATATATATATAT
>NC_068988.1:62368094-62370061 GCF_001194135.2 Octopus bimaculoides | reverse complement strand
CCTCTCGTTCTTCCTCTTTACTACTACGTATCTCGCTTTACCCCTCTCGTTCTTCCTCTGTTACTTCTACGTATCTATTTTCCCCCCTCGTACTTCCTCTCTTTCTCTTTTCCTCTCATTGCTCACCTATTCTTCTACTTCCTCCCTTTGTTTCTCCCTCTACCACTCTCTCTGTCTCTTCCCCTTACACCGGCATGGTCACATGCTTCCGGTCAATAATCCTTTTCTTCCTTGGCTATCGCCGAGCAAACACGCGTAACTACTTCGTCCCTTTCTAGTTCGTGCCTCACAGCGTTCATACACGAATAATTTTTCTCGCCTGGCCGTAAAACCTTTTCTGTTTGTTTTCCTGAAACGCCGGTGTTAAAACGGAAGTAGCTGATGAAGTAGAATGTTCTCTATGTGGCTTGTGTGTTTTCCCGTCTACGTTTTGTTTGCAATGTCCTGTACCCAGATATGCACCTATACATACAGGTGGATGTCGGTACGCACATACCTGTACGTATATATGCATATACTCATTTACTATTTGTTTATATATATACATATATATGTATGTATATATATATATATGTATGTATATGTACACCCCACACACACATATATATATATATACGATTGGGCTTCTTTCAATTTCCGTCTACCAAGTCAACTCACATGTTTTTGGTCTGCCCGAGGCTATAGTAGAAGCCATTTGCCGAATATACCACGTAGTGGAACTGAACCCGGAACCATGTGGTTTGGAAGTAATTTTTCTTACCACACAGCCAAGCCTGCGCTTGTAAAGGAACCTAAAATAACCAAGAGTAAGTAATAATATGTGTGTGTGTGTGTGAGAGAGAGAGAGAGAGAGAGAGAGAGAAAGAGAACAACTAGGTACTTGGTGTAAACAACCCATCCGGTTTTCTCTTACGTATGCTTTTTCAGGCGTGGAGGCGCAATGGCCCAGTGGTTAGGGAAGCGGACTCGCGGTCATAGGATCGCGGTTTCGATTCCCAGACTGGGCGTTGTGAGTGTTTATTGAGCGGAAACATCTAAAGCTCCACGAGGCTCCAGCAGGGGATGGTGGCGAACCCTGCTGTACTCTTTCATCACAACTTTCTCTCACTCTTACTTCCTGTTTCTGTTTTGCCTGTAATTCAAAAGGTCAGCCTTGTCACACTGTGTCACGCTGAATATCCCCGAAAACTACGTTAAGGGTACACGTATCTGTGGAGTGCTCAGCCACTTGCACGTTAATTTCACGAGCAGGCTGTTCCATTGATCGGATCAACTGGAACCCTCGACGTCGTAATCGACGGAGTGCCAACAACAAATGCTTTTTCAGGCAATGTTGTGCACTTTCAGGAAAATTTATTTGTTATTATACGCAAAAGGAACGCGAAGTGGCAATCGTGCTAGCGATATTTCTTTTACGTTTAATCCTTTTGTTAGCATTGGCCGTCTGCTCGTTATCTATTTCTTATTCATATCAATTTTTTATTAAAGGATTGGCAGCCACAATTATTGAAGATGTTTTTAAGCGATTTGATCGTGATTTTGCAGCAAATTCAAGGAAGCCAATTGACCTTGGTAAGATCCCATACTGGCGAGAATATACGCATTCTTAATACTGTTCTACTACAATGTGAAAGCAACCCGTGCATTTAATGACAAAAATATTTTTCATATTGAAGAGACTCATCCATTTGATTACCGACTCTTTTCATCGCTCTCTCCTTGTTTCTTTAGTTTCTCTCTTTATTTTCTCTCCTTGTTTCTTTCTGTGGAAGAGCGTAGTTTCGAAACGTTAAATACGTTTTCACTTTCCGAGCGTTAAACTAATACATCTGTTTGTTGTCTACACCACCTGTCTTCGTCTTTTGTTTTTTTTGTGTGAATTCTCCCCATATGCACACACACACACACACACACACACACATATATATACCTATATACACACACACATATATATATATATATATATA
>NC_068988.1:62365595-62367527 GCF_001194135.2 Octopus bimaculoides | reverse complement strand
TATATATATGTATATATATATATATATATATATATATTTATATGTACATACATATATAAATATGGGCGTACATATATACATAAATATTTATACATACACACACACACGCATATATTATCTTTTACTTGTCAGAGTCAGTGGACACCGCTCATCCTGGGGCACCACTTTATAGTGTTTAGTTGGACAGAACAACCACTGTACTTCAGTTTTCATAGGTTTGGTACCTTTTTCCTTCAATTCCTTTTGCCGAAGCATTAGGTTTCGTGTACGGTAATAAAAAAACAACAACAACGATTGTCAAGCAGTAGTGGTGGGTGATAAACACAATGGCAAAGACGTATACACATCTTAGCTTTATTGTAAAATATTACGATCGAGGTACAGTTTCATTTCGAAAAACTGCCCCGGATGCCTTCTGTAAAACGAATGTGTTTGTTACAAAAAAAGAAAGAAGGCATTTACGATCATACGAGTAAAAGCATTTCAGCACAACTGATATTGAGTTGGGCCTTAATATTTCAAGATTAGTTATGACATCTGTATTCTGTGAAGATTATTCTTTCAGCACTCGTCACAGGATTCACTGGTTTTATCTATTCCTCAATGCTGCTTTTCTATTTTTTTTTCTTTCTGTGTGCTATGTAGTTAAAGTAGCCTTCGGGGAAAAGTATTAGAAATAGTTGTCATATCCATCTCAGATCTCATCTTCCCATCTTAATAAAAACGAACGCATCATGTAATAGAATTTTAGATAATGTTTGCTTGAGAATAGGAGGAATATAAGAGCTTGTCAATCGTTGAACAACGATTTACGCAGCGATTTAAAAGGCAACACATCACTTCAAAGTAAAAAATGGCGATTTCAGTGTAAAAACACAAAACCCATTTCATAAAACTTCGACTGATTTTAACTGCTTATACATAAAACGGTAATTAATTTTTTTTTTTTAATAATATAATTTGAGTAAAGTACCACGGCATTGTAGGAGCGAAGTTCCATCTGAAGCTATTTATAATTGTTCTGTAAAATATCTGTGGATGTACTCGACACGCTTTACACCCAAAGAGAAATAATTTGTGTATATAAAATATCCACCAAAAGCGAAGCTTTCTTAATGCAACTTTCGTGACATTTTGAAATAATATAACCTGTAAAACACCACAGTTTTGCGGGAGTGATGTTTCCATTAAAGCTATTTCTAATAGCTGTTTAAAATGTGTGTTGATGTACTCGATATGCTTAGACACATATACGAATAATATGTGTTAGTATGAATTACCTAGAAAGAAAGAAAAAAATTAACACTCTCAATTAGACATTTGCGAAGATAAATCAGAATCAGAGAACGTAGCATATTCACATACAAATCATAATTGGGTGTCATTGGGGTATCTAGTTATGAAAACAAAATCTAGAAGCGACTTTGATCATACGTCTGGCGACTTTATTAACGTGAACTGATAATTAACCTGACAAGATTCACATAGTAACCGTCCGTTATGGTGTATTGATGATGTAATTTCTTTTAAATATATAATTCTGTTTGTGTGTGGTTGCTTATCTCACCTTAAAATCGATATTCATACTTTCAAGTCTCGTGGTCAAATTTTGCAATCATTAATCTGATTTTCAAATGGCAAATTCTCATTTTCAAATTAAATCAACGCTGTTACTGTTAAATATAGAGTAGAAAAAGAGAGAGAACTCCGAATCTGCTTTCGTATTCAGAACGTTTATCCGCGTGGGTATAGGAACGCATGTATGTGTGTACAAATACACGAGCGTAAATACATGCATGCATACATACATACATGCATACATACATATATACCTGCATACATACATATACGTACACATACGCATGTGTGTGTATATATTTATATATATATATGTATGATTATATATATATTTATATATATATATATATATAT
>NC_068988.1:62361059-62365468 GCF_001194135.2 Octopus bimaculoides | reverse complement strand
TCTCGCGCACGCACAGATATTCACCTCCCTTTTTCACTCTCCTGTCTTAGAAAGAACTTTTCCCCCACCACCTCCCCTTCCGGTCCTTTCACAATGTTACCTCGTGGGCATCGGTGCCATTTTCCTCTTCCTCCGTTTTTCCATTCTCCGAACTTTCTGTCTTTCCGACGAAGGGCTCCGCCCGAAACGTCATACTCTCTCTCCTTCCTTTCCAGAGCGTCCAATAACACTATCCGTATCACGTCCTCACTTTGTTGTCTATTTATTACCGTTTTTTGTGTTTTTTTTAACTATATATATATATATATGTATACACTTTTATTTCTTTTATTCTTTTACTTGTTTCAAGCATTTGACTGGAGCCAACTGGTGCACCGCCTTAAAGGGCCTTTTAGCCGAAGACATCGATCCCAGGCCTTATTCTTTATAAGCCTAGTACTTATTCTATCGCCTCCTTTTGCCTAACTGCTAAGTGACGGAACGTAAATACACCAACATTGGCCGTCAAGTGATTGCGGGGGAGGGGAAAACACAGACACAAAGATACACATACATGCACAAACTCAAACATACACACACATACATAACCATACGCGTGCACACACACATATACATAAACACACACACACGCACACACACAGACATACAAACACACGCACACACACACACATACACACACACACGCACACACATATATACGACAGGCTTCTTTCAGTTTCAGTCTACCAGATCCACTCGCAAGACGTCGGGTGACACGAGGCGATAATAGAGGACACTTGCCCAAGGTGTCATATAAATGTGCGTGCGTGTGTGCGTGTGTGTGTGTGTGTGCGTGCGTGTCTTTGTGTACGTGTGTGCCATATCCGATGCTTTAAATTTGCTTGTCCTCAACCGTTACAAAATAATATTCCAATTAACTTGTAAAGATTTTTCTCTTGCTCAACTAACAATTATGATTGTGCTCCTCCTCAAAATGTTAATCCTCCGCATCATCATCATCACCATCATCATTATCATCATCAGCAGCAGCATCAACATCATCAACATCGTCATCTTCATCCTCGTCGTCGTCATCATCATCATCACCATCATCATCATCATCATCATCATCATCATCATCGCCATCATCATCATCACCATCATCATCATCATCATCATCACTACTGTCATCACTACTGTCATCACCTCCGATCTCATTGCCATCATTATTATCATTGTCGCCGTCGTAAACATCATATTTGTAGTCGTCGTCGTCGTCGTCATCGTCGTAATCATCACGCAATATTCGTCGTTGTCGTCATCGTCGTCTCGTCATCAGCATCATCACCAACATCACGTGCACTACCAAATTAATGATTAAAATCATTGCAATCAATCTCATCTATTTTTAAAATTTTCTCCCGGGTTTTCTTGCCACACATCTATTTCTGCCTGTAATCCGTGTATCTCTGGTTTAGCTTCTGTACCTCTCTCTCTCTCTCTCTCTCTCTCTCTCTCTCTCTCTCTCTCTCTCTCTCTCTCTCTCTGTCTCTCTCTCTCTCTCTCTCTCCTATTTCCCCCTCTCTCACATCTCTGTCTCTCTCTATTCTTCATCTCTGTTTTCCTTCCTTCTCTATCTGTTAGTCACTCCACCCCAACACATCTCTTCACTTCCCTTCTCGTACGTGTGCTGTAATTTGCAAACGTGTAAATGAGTCGTCTTTCAAATGGATCCCAGTCGCCTTTAATTGAAAAACGCCATAGTTGCTAGTCTTGGTAATGTACGAAATCTACGTTATTGTTGCTAGAATGGCTACCAGCAAGTAGCAGTTAATCTCATGTATTATTTATATATACACAGCTATGTAAACACTGACTGCTACTTTGTCTTAACCCGGTCGATGTGTTAAAGGAGAGCGAGAGGGACAAAGAGCGACAGATAGACAGAGAGACACGCAGACAGACAGACATACAGACAGTTAGATAGATAGATAGATAGATAGATAGATAGATAGATAGATAGATAGATAGACTATACATACATAGATTGATTGATTGATTGAATGATAGAAAGATAGAGAAATAGATAGATATATATATACAGAGAGAGGGAGGGGCAGTTTAATTTCATGATGGTGTAATTCCTGAAAGATCGCAAGAGA
Source organism: Octopus bimaculoides (assembly GCF_001194135.2). Classification (NCBI taxonomy): domain Eukaryota; kingdom Metazoa; phylum Mollusca; class Cephalopoda; order Octopoda; family Octopodidae; genus Octopus; species Octopus bimaculoides. Next base: position 62,363,327 of record NC_068988.1, on the reverse strand, counting down.
CAGAAAGTAAAAGTGTGTATAGGTGGAGTTGGTTGGTAGACTATGTATGATAGTGTAATTTCTCAAATTCTCTCTACTGCTGTATCTCCGCAAGAGTACAAGTCAGACAGAACAATTAGAAACTTTGTTAAACACCAGTGACAGATTCCTGGCTTGAAATGCCACATCGAATATAAATGGCCGAGATGAACTTCGGTTTGTTTTATTCATTTGTTTGTCACAAACGTTTACCATTCTTTGCTTCTTTATTTCTCTCTCGCCTATTTCCTACGGAAACACCTCTCTTTCTCATCCCAAATCACCCCTCCCCCAGTTTCTCTCACATTCTTCTCTCTATCTTCTCCTCCTCCTCTTCCTCCTCTTCCTTCTTCTTCTTCTTCTATTTCTTCCCTCCTCCTTCTTCTTCTTCTTCTTCTTCTTCTTCTTCTTCATTTTCTTCCCCTCCTTCTCCTACTTCTCTTCCTTCTTCCTCTTTTTCTTCTTCTTCTCCTTCTTCTTCGTCTTCTTCTTCTTCTTCTTCTCCTCATCCTCCTTCTTCTCCTCATCCTCCTTCTCTACCTTCTTCACTTTCTCCTCTTTCTCATATCTTCTTCTTTTTCTCCTTCTCCTTCCTCTTCTTCTTTTTCTTGTTCATCATCTTAATCTCCTCCTCCGCCTCCTCCTTCTCTATCTCCTTCCCTTTCTCCTCTTTTTCATATACTCCGCTCTTTCTTCTTCTTCTTCTTCTTCACCACATATCCATATCAGTTTAGGTCGTTAGGGTTCACTTCTCTCTCCCCTATTTGCCCAACCTTCCATTTACACCAAGACAATCCTGTTTTCCACTTCTTGTTATACTTTACTTCAACTTGTTCGCATTGTTCCTCTTCTTTCTTTTCCTTTCTTTCTTGTTTTTGTTGCTGATGTTCTCATTCATCATCATCATCATCATCATCATCATCATCATCATCATCATCGTCGTCATCATCATCATCATCATCAGCAGCAGCAGCAGCATCATCATCATCATCACCTTTCTATTGCAATATATATATTTTTTTATTTTTCATCATCATTAATACTTTTTTCTTCAGTCGTCTAACACTGATAAAAGTGCTGATGCTGCTGCTACTACCACTGCTACTACCACTATTACTACTACTAGCTGTTGTTGCTGCTGCTGATGATGATGGTGCTACTGCGGTTGCTGCTACTGGTGCTGCCGCAACTATTACCACTAACACCGCAATTTCTAGTATACCTGCCACTACAACTAGTACATACCACTATTACCACCACGACCACCACAACTACTATTTCTGCCACTGAAATAACTACTACTACTACTACTACAACCACTGTCTCTAACATCAACACTACCACCACCACCACTACCACCACAACGACTACTACTGCTGCTGCTGCAACTCTTGTAACTCAGATCTCCTCCACCCTTATACCCTTCCACACCTTACACCCATGTATATTCTCCTCAAACCCTTCTCTCCCTATCTTATCTTTTGCCATTTACAAACATCTCTATTCCAAGCTTTATACATCTTTTTCATAATGGCTCCATCTCAGCATGGCATCTCACTGTCCACCACTTCGTCACTCTCTCGTTGTCTTTTGTATGTCTGTCTGTCGTTCCAACACTCCCTCACTCTCTCATTCTCACATCTCTGTTCTCCTCTCTCCTCTCTCTACCACTCTCTTTCTCTGATCGTCTGCCAATTACTTATTATTATTACACATTCACTATTTACATATTCATTCGCCATTCGCGTCACAGTTCTATTTTATATATATTTCATATGGTTTATCTCCGCGTGCTCTATCAGTAATAAACACGTACATGCACATTTATTCACATAAATACGTATGACCACACGCACAGTATTACATATGTATGTGTGTGTGTGTGTGTTTGGGTATATGTGTGTATAGATTTATACGTATTCTTTTACTTGTTTCAGTTATTTGACTGCGGTCATGCTGGAGCACTGCCTTTTATTAGAGCAAATCGAACCGTGGACTTATTCTCTGTAAGCCTAGTATTTATTCTATCTGTATCTTATGCCGAACCGCTAGTAATAGGGGTGTAAACACACCGGCAATAGGGCCCAATAGAATAAGGAGTAGGCTTACAAAGAATAAGTCCCGGGGTCGATTTGTCCAACTAAAGGCGGTGCTCCAGCATTGCCGCAGTCAAATGACTGAAACAAATAAAAAAGTAAAAGAGTAGAAAGATATAGATGTGTTTGCATATATATATATATATATATAAGA
>NC_068988.1:62357283-62361049 GCF_001194135.2 Octopus bimaculoides | reverse complement strand
TATATATATATATATATATGCATGTATGCATATACGTATAGTTATGTGTACACACACAGACAGACACACACACACACACATATATATATATTGCATATACGATATTTGTTTCAGCCCCTAAATTGTGACTGTGTTTTCGAGCGACAGTGTGTGGGTGTGTTTATACGTTTTTCTACAGCATTTCTGTTTATCAGAAAACAGACATAAAGATTCCGCTTTGCTTCCATTCAGTGTTTGGGATAAAATGTTGACCAACACTGTTATACGCTGTATAATTTGACCACATATACACAAGTCATTAAGTTATCTTCTCCACAAAATAGTTACCCCTTTTAGCTAGATCATAAAAATCTGGCAAATTACATCCTGTCGACTTCTTTCAACGTATAACTATTTCTAATTAATTATTTATTGCTTAATTTACTAACAAGTAAGTTAACTATTGTTTCATTCGGATAGCGTCTATGATTAATTAACCTCAGTGATTAGTTAGTGTTCTGTTGTTTGTTTGAATATTTTTATATAATCAAGTTCTTCATGTTCAATATTATATACGTATACTTAGTGCTGTCCTTGTGAACACTTAGCAATTACGTTGAATTATATTCTTCGCTTGTGATGTCATATATAATTCGAAAAGAAGCGCAGAGCGGAGTCTCGTTGATGTCGAAATGATTAAAATCATATGATTAATTGACTTATCTATTTTTCTTTCTCATTGCATACTTACTTCTAATTATATATTTAATGTGTTATTTGTGTAAATACTAAATTAACTATTGTGTTTCATACAGATGGTGTCTCTGTGTAATTAACTACAGTGAATTTTTTTATCATTTCCAGGAATAATTAACCATCGAAAAAGTATAATCATGTCTTCTCGACTGTGCTCAAAACAGTAGATAAAAAGCGTATGACAATCTAAAATCCTTTTCCCGCCTACTGCACGCATGGAATAACAGAAAATGAAAATATGAGGCCTCATTGATTAATGAGCCCATCATACTTTATGAAAATTAAAACTTGTAAGTCACGGTTGAACAGATTTTAATTATTGTTCCGGCCTATCTGTTGCGGTAAGGAACCAAACTACCACATGACTGTGCTAACACTATTTCCGAGATGTACCAACATATAAATAACTTGGGCTTTCTTAGTGTTAGGATGCTCCAAGCGAGGGATAGATTTTAAATATAAACTTACACGATGATTAAGACCGCGTTAATATTAGTTAATCACTATGACTGCAAGTTGGCAGAAATGTTAGCACGCAGGACGAAATGCTTAGCGCCATTTCGTCTGTCTGTACGTTCCGAGTTCAAATTCCACCGAGGTAAACTTTGCTTACTGGGATCGATCTAATCGACTGGCCCCCTCACCCAAAATTTCGGACCTTGTGCCTAGAGTAGTAAAAAAAAATAATATATATTAGTTAATCACTATTGATCAAAAATGCTGATAAACACTTTTGTGACTTGCAGAGGAAAACTAGTATTTGATGGTTTGTTTTTATATGGATTGTCATGGAAACAAAAATCCAGTAGATCTCGTGCTGAACAAAACTAAAAATCCTATCTCAGTTTTTTAAAATTCAAACTTTTGGAATTATGTAAAACATTTATAGATGAGGCTTCTCATTTTTTTCGATATTGCTTCACACCAAACCAACAATGTTTTAGAAAAGCGATGACCGAGATATTTCCTAAAATAAAAATTGCACCTTTTGTACAATACGCTTAAGACATTGGAGTGATATTAGACTGGCTGAAATCTTCACTGTGGTTAGTGACGCGAGCATGACTGATGTTGCTATAACTCCCGTAAAGATATTTTGTGATGCCTGATCTGATATCACAAAACAATTGATGATATGTGTCTCTTTGGCCGAAACGCTAATTTACGGGGACGTAAACACAGCATCACCAATCGTCCAGCATTGGTGAGAGACATACACAAACACAAATACATAGATATATACATATACAAATACGATGGGCTTCTATCAGTTTCCGTCTACCAAAACCACTCACAAGGCGTTGGTCAGCCCGAGACTTTGCTCAAGATACCACGCAGTGGGACCGAACCCGGAACCACTATCGATGGTTCGCTCGCAATGAAACATCTGTAACTCAGATTTCATCTATTCCATTCTTTAAATATTGGATACATACATACATACATGCATACATACATACATACATACATATATACATACATACATACATATATACATATATATAATGTCGAAAGATGTAAAAAGCTAAACAATCCAAATAGATTTTAAGGTGAAGTAACTTACTTTTAGTTAACGTTACCTCATCTTCGAATCTATTTGCATTGCTTAGCATTTTACATATTTCAACATTATATTCCATATAATACAAAATGGGACAAGAACGCAAACATACAGACAGTAAGGTGATACAAGAAAGTGACAACAAAACATCCAGACAGACGATACAAAGAAAACGAGGACGGGTCATTCGCAGTCTACTTTCCTCAGTCGAGTTCCAGATTATCTTTCCAATTTCGGCTGGTTATACTCGAGATTGCTCCAATGTGGCCAGCCCCAAGAAAATTCTAAGCTAATAGCATTAGATTCCTTGGAAGCGAGCAGCGAATGTATACGAAAACAAGGACGGTAAAGAAAGGACGGAAAAAACAGAGATATACATATATATATATATATATATATATATATATATAAGAAAGAATTGTTTTAGGAACGGTGACACTCCAAGTAATTAATGCTATAAATAACAGCATGTAATTTTGGGGTTAAAAACATTGTTTAGAGGGAAACATTCGAAAACTGCCTCAATATTTCCTTTCTATTACATGCTATTATATAAAGGGTTTTTTTCTTTTCGAGTTTCACCGTCTCCAATACAAAGAAAAATATATACCAGACTCTCTTTTGAAGTATTTAAATTGAAGTGACGTCATCAACCACACACACACACACACACACGCACACACACTCACCCACTCACTTGTGTGTGTGTCTATTTGTATTTATGTGTTACATTTCTTTCCTTTGCATTTAATGTCATTTGGTTTTCGTATTTCATTTTTCTCTGCCTGTACATTGCATTTCGATTCATACAGATATATGTTGAACATATAGTAGAGTATCCTTTTAGCTAAATGCCAGTGCCTTGTGTCATTTACCTACTTTCATATGATATTTCCAATATGTTTTGCAATGAATCAGGAAAAGTAAGTCAGTTACGCATAAAGATTATATGCATAGATACAATGCATAGTTACATAATTACAATGATATGCCACAGAATGGCCACAGTCTTTGAGCCGAAACGCATAAGAAATAAAACAACTATACTCTTACTCTCTTTTGCTTGTTTCAGGCATTTGACTGTGGCCATGCAGGAGCAACGCCTTTAGTCGAGCAAATCGACCCCAGGACTTATTCTTTGTAAACCTAGTACTTATTCTATTGGTCTCTTTTGCCGAACCGCTAAGTTACGGGGACGTAAACACACCAGCAGCAGTTGTTAAGCGATGTTGGAGGGACACACTCAGACACACAAAAATATACACACACCAGCTCTTCGAAACGCCGGTGTTAAAACGGGGGTAGCTGATGAAGAAGAATGTTCTCTGTGTGGCTTGTGTGCTTTCTCGTCTACGTTTTGTTTGCAATGTCCTGTACCCAGATATGCACCTATACATACAGGTGGATGTCGGTATGCACATACCTGTACGTATATATGCATATACTCATTTACTATTTGTTTATATATAT
>NC_068988.1:62356191-62356860 GCF_001194135.2 Octopus bimaculoides | reverse complement strand
TATATATATATATATATATATATATATATATATTGATAATCCTGAAATAAGACCTGGAATTTGAGGGAGAGGATAATCGATTACATAAATCCCCAGTGAGTAACTGGTACTTAATTTATCAACCTCGAAAAGATTAAAAGCAAAACCGACCTCGACGGAATTTGAACTCACAACGTAACGACGGGTGAAATATTGCTAAGCATTTCGTCCAGTGTGATAACGATTCTGCCAGCTAGCCACCAGTATATACATTAATAACAATATTTTATAAGCTTAAAGCTCATAAGCAATCACTCTATATTGAGCAAACAAAATAGTCTAGTATTAGAGGAGAACAAGTGGGATTACCGTAGGTGTACTCCTGTATATTCTCGCGAATGGAAAACGCATGTTTTCCCGTCTAGGGCATCTGCCCCAGTATTAAAAAACCCGTGAAAATTATGTAATTCTGTAAAAAGTTAAGAGAGGCTTCATGAAGAGAGAAATTATGATTTGCATTTTTATTTCTCTTTTGTTAAGTATTTCGCTTCCAGTCGCAATAGTATACTGTATTTTAAAATTTCCTCCTACTAAGCACTTTGTATTTTTCTCTTTTTCTGTACTTCTTTGGTGCATCAGCATGGCCGCAGCTCTAAGCTGAAACTTAAGAAAAAAAAAAAAAAAAAAAAA
>NC_068988.1:62354255-62354814 GCF_001194135.2 Octopus bimaculoides | reverse complement strand
ATATACGTATGCGTTTGTAGTCGTATGTGTGCTGATACGCTTGCCTTCAGTTTCTTTCTCTCTTACAAATATTTATTAAAAAGTAAATGTATTTTGCAATTGTGATTTCTCCACTCGTGTATGTTATGTTACAGGGTTTTACTAATGTCACCATGCACTTTAATAATTTATTCAGCTTTAATATGCAATATTGGTTATTAGAATATTTTCAGTTAAGTATTGATTAACTGTGTTGTTGAGTATTATACAAATAATAAATTCAGCTTCACGCATTACTCCCGAAATCAAATACATTGCATGCTTGCACATAATTATTCAAATTACAAATTGAAAATATATTTCTATTAAATACATCTCAGATTTAAAAGCACGTTACAAAGTCACAATATGGCACATATATTTCTTCTCATTATTGAGAAAATTCAATTAGCTATTTGTGTATGCGTGTGTGTGTGTGTGTGTGTGTGTGTGTGTGTGTGTCTATGTGTATGAGTGTGCGTGTGTGTATATAAGGGGTTGCTGAAAAGTTCCTGGCATTGGGTAAAAGAAAATGCAGGGA
>NC_068988.1:62347030-62353418 GCF_001194135.2 Octopus bimaculoides | reverse complement strand
GGAAGGAAGGAAGGAAGGAAATGCAGTTTGTATTCAGTTGTGGCTGGCTAAATTATGGGCAACGAAAGGCTCAGCGGTAAAGGAGACTTCAGTGAGATTTCAATTCTGACCAGTGATTCACAACAATTATGCAAAGCATTTTGTCTGAATCTGTAACGAGTCTGCCAAATCGGTTTTTTGCTGTGTATAGATACGTACATGCATAAACACACGCGCACACACACACACACACACACACGCACACAGACACACAACGCACATACATACATGAATATGCATGCCAACATAATCACGTAGACATGTATACATACATAAAAACATACAACATACGTAGACACATCCATATATATGTATAAGTGTGTATGTGTGTATATATGCGTACATATTATTTGCAATCTAAATCTACACCCATTGCAAGACCATTTGCCTTCTCGAGGCTGTACATACACTACGGAAGCGTATAATTCTCTCATCAATTATGGGATAAACCGATCAAATTCCATTCCTTAGAACAAATCTAAGATGCAACAACAATCCTATTAAATTATCTTAATTTGTCCTCGTTCCTTTCCGTTAACGAAATTATTATACAGTCGTACTTCCACCATTTCGATACGGGTTCCGGATTTTTCCATTTTATACATTCAGATTACTATGATCGCTTTATAATTATTTGCTGGTCTTTTATTATTGAAATAATCGGATAAAACCTTTTGAATATTTACAAACATACAACTTCCTGTTACTATTCTTTGAAAATATTGGACAATATCTAATATTTTTCAACATCAATTCTCTAGTAATATTGGTTCCAAATTTTTGCACAACGGCAATAATTTCGTGGCAAGAGGTAAGTCGACTACTTGTACTTATTTTATCGATCCGAAAGGATAACAGGTAAAGCTGACCCCGGTGACATTTGCACTCAGAACTTAAATCGAAATATTTGCCGCTAGGCAATTTGCATGGTGTGCTAACGATTCTGCCAGTTTGTCTTTCTGATCTATTAATATTAATTAATTTATTATTATAGTTTTACCTCATTAAACACCGTCCATGCCGGAGCCGTTACCTTTGTGTGGATAGTCGACTGTACTGTCCATAGATAACTTAAATTTCACTTATTTTAAAGAGTCCCCAAAAATTAAAATGCAAAAATCATCTTGAGCACGATTATACACACATACCAGAAACAAAAATTTGCTACATATGAGACACATTATCTATCGTACGATCTTTTATTGACTTTTCTATCAACCAAACTTAACATCTCCGAAATAATGCTGAAGAATGTACAATACAAAATGGTGAATGATATATGTATTATGCAAGTATAAACCATTTACTTAGGCATAGCATAAAAATTGCAATTTGGTATTCTACACTTTACTATCAATATGAGGGTGAAAACGTGTACGCATAAGGCTGTCAAATACAATATTGCACCTCTTTAAAATCAAAAGTGGCAGACATAGTCGATGTAATCTTGGATGAATTCAAAACAATTCTGTCTTTTGGAAGAGTTGCGACTAACGTTCTAGTTTGAGAGTATAGACAAATTTACTTCAGGTTCAGTAAACGTACTTTTTCTACTTAGGTTCATCCTTTAATGCAATCGCTGGACTATGAACCCAGTCAAGTTATTTGTGACATTTGCTATACGAATGGTATAGTAGGCGTAGTCAAACAGTCATATGACAAAAGCTGTCCCATTAGTGAGGATTTTAATATATTTTATAACTCTGTTCTCTTGTAGTTCTCTACCACCTGTATGCAGTTAGCCACGAAGTTACTTAACCGAGAAGAAATAGCAGACAAATCGTCCTCTAACCACACGTTACTCTAACCACACATATAATAATAATATAATCCTGGCGACAAAGCGAAGAAAAAAGGGCAATTATTGCGATTATTTATTATTTATTATTTTTTTTCTTTTAGAACACAGCTCTCATAGGTCTTATCACTGGTGAAGCAGCATCAACCGCACGGAAAGAAAATCAACAGCAACAACGAGTTTCCTTTGCGTGAAATTGGTTTCAAACATCATGTTCCTTTATAGTGCTAAATACCAGCGAGAAGTAAATGATTGTCACCACTTCACATGCTATTCTTTTTTTATCTGCAGTAATGGTTTTTATGTGACAAGCCTCACAAAGTAACAATAATCATTTAATACTGGCAATCATTTATTTTTATTTGTTAGGATACAAACAGCAAACATGTGCATAAAATTAATTTAAATGTTCATAGTTAAATACATATATTTAGCAGCTTCCCAAATATAGAACTAAATGTGGCTCCGAAATGTAAATATATTCATTAATAGCTTTGGTTTTCGTCGGAATGCTCTTAAAATATTTTCTTCTTCAAAGGAAACGCCGCATCACTAACTAGCTACACCTATAATTGCGTCCAATAACCATTTCTCTACCAATTCATGTAATGGAATTGTACGGGGAGAGATGATAGTTCAATATAATTCAATTTCTGATGAAACGAAAGCTGGTGACTATGTCGCATAATCGCATTATAAAACGCACAGTATAGGAGACCTGTAAGGAGATACACTTTACAGCGGGGTCTTTAGCGGCAACTAATAATGTTCAAAAGAGGTGTAAAAATTGAGGAGAAATGATGTGTATCTAGCTATTCATTCTCAATGCTGCATCTCCATTTGCCAGGAATTTCATTACACATACGTTAATGCTTGGAACATTTAAAGAATTGCTTTCATCTGGTAGGCGAAAAGCTGTATTAACATAGAAAGCGGCGTAAGTAATAATAATGAATAAAATATTTCACTCTCCACTTTGCTCCACTAATTATCACCAGAATCTCTGTTATCGACAGGATTGCCTCATTTACTTCTCACTAAGTTTCCTTTCGTATATAAATCATTATTATCCACTATTTACACATTTCTTATCAACTTTTGTTCATTTTTTACAAATCACTTTCCACCCCCAGCTCCCTCGCACTCCCTCTACCTCTCCCTCTGTCTGTCTGTCTATTTCTCTCTCTTTTACTCTCTCATACGTTCTGTAATTCATGTCTCTTACGCTCTCTCTCTCTCTCCTTCTCCCTATAGACATGCGAAAACTCGCAAAATTCATGGGTGGCCACACATGTGCACTTGATATTAAATGATGTGCGTACATGAACTTCAACTACGAGTCCATTCCAGAGCTTCTATAGTATCACACAACATGCTAGAAATAGCAACCATTTCTTCATTCAAATCAAATCTCTTAAATAAAAAGAGACCACATTGAATATGGCTATAAATAAGAACGTCATGGTGATATAAGAAAAAAAATTCAGTCATAGACCTATCGGAGAGACTAAACAAAAGTAAAATCAAGACCAAACTGTACAATAATCGTATTTTGGAACCACAGAAGGAGAACATTCAGAAGGAGAACCATCAGGACCCAAAAGAATTTGCCGATAATCAACATTGAAATGTCTGTCCGTCTATTCATCTGCAGATTTTTAAAGTAATATCATAAATACACATATACATGCATGCATATATATATATATATATATATATATATACATATCGGCGAATTCTTTTGGGTCTAGTAGACTGATAGATAGATAGATATATAGATAGATATGTATATGTATACACACACACACGCACATATATATGTATATGCATTATAATATATATATATAACACATAATATGTTTAATAAAAATAAATTACATGTCAAGTACTGGTGTCGATAGAAATGACTAACCGCCATTCCCCTAAAATCATTATTTGCTAGAGGAATGTTCACAGAGCCTTTTGAACTGCTATACCAGTTCTATTTTGAAGCATCAACTACAGAGAGTTGATGCTTCAAAAATTTCGAGCCCTGTACCTAGAGTAGAAAAGAATATAGAATGAATAGACACATGACGGGAGGTATACAACAGGCATATGCGCACCGGCAACTGCGTGTGTATGTATGTATATAACTCATAAACGTACATATAAATGAAACAGAAGGAGAAATAGGTAAGACATATAAGCAGAGCAAACCAGTTAGAGTGGCATACTTATGCAGCAATATAATAAAAACCTGAAAATTTACATAATCATTTTATTATTCCACATCTCCACCTGAAAACTAAAAAACAGAAAATAGTGTTGCACATTTTACACTAATTTTACTTTACCTGATCACATTTCGAAATATCTGTTATCGAAATGGCATTTAATTTTACTACAAATCTTAAATTGCTGTAGTTAAATGTAATTGTTGTGTCAGTATTAATTAAGGAAAGAAGTTATGGAAATACTATCAGCATAAGATTAGAATGTTATATACTTCAATTATCCGAAAATTAATGTCTTTCTAGAAGTTGAATTACTGGATAATTTAAATATATTTATATCATCAAATATCTTTTTCTTTTCCTTTGTATTTCTCATTTGCTTTTCTTATATCCTGTTATTTGTTTTTTCTTTGTCATTAGTTGTTTTTTTTCTTTGTTTATTTAATACCTGGCTTTTTGAAAGAAGTGAGTAATTGACAACTATGCATTTCATGCGAATGCGTTTGTCCAAATTTGTTTAGAATCACAGGCAACATTATGGTGAAGATTTCCTGATGATATTGATACAAACGAAACCAGCCAGGCGGAGCCAACTTTTTTCGGAAGTTCACTTCGAGTGAGATGCGTTAATTTTGGTACAAAACTCATGAATTATTCTTTCAAATTAACCTCTGAGTGCACGACCAGCTAGAATTAACAGCAAAATATCACTCATATCGTAGCATATCTTTGAAAAATGAAGTGTGCAGCGATGTGGTTTTTGTCTGTCTATGTCTGAAAAGTAGTAATTAATCTAGTTTAAAGTAACTTCATTTGTTAGCTACTCTAGCTGGAAGTAACAATTCGCCAATTGTTACTATAGAAGTAACAATTCGCCAATTGTTACTATAGAAGTAACAATTCACCAATTAAAACAAGCTTTCTTATGTTCTTACAAGATGTTAAATGACGCACAATTAAGATTATTTTTGAGAGTTTAGTTTAGAAACCTGTTCTTAGATAAAACGCAAATCATACTATATTTTATGCCAAAAACCTATTTCGTAGCTATTTTCAGTTCAAATAAATTAATTTGTATATGACTTGAAAATTATGTAAGACGTATATAGAAACGTGTATTATCTGTTTTCTGAACTTTCAAAATTGTCTTAACATCTACACAACTCGTATCCGAAAATCTCTATAAAAACACGTATTTTGCGCAAGGCATTAATTTCGGTCGATGAGCAATAATTCAGATATTCAACGATCTCTAAGTCACATTATTGTCGAGGACAGATAATATAATTTCTAGGAAAATATATTTTGAAATACTGGCATCGTATGAAACAGAATGTTGTTTTCAACTGTTCAACATTAAAGGCACTAAAATGAAGAACATGCCTACTGAAACACCGAATTTGCGTAATGCAACTGTAATAAGTGGAAAATAAAAATTCCCTAAGTGCTATGCCGCTTATGCATCGCAGAAATAAATAGCAGCTTTAAACGAAATACATTTTAAGTCCTGCATCTAGTAAGAGAAAACTGGGTTGTAATAATATGTTACGAAGAAAATATATCGTTTCTCTTAGGCGCAGTTGGTAGTTTATGTTATTTTCAAACTAAATTGAATTCTGTAAAAGACATTAAGACTCTAACATTTATATCAAGCGAAGACTCGTGTTCACAACAGTCCTCTTACTTCTACGTAAAAAGAAAACTGCAACAACAACAAAAAACAATCTTTCTGTTAATTGCGTACCAATAATGGAGGGTTGTTGATTATAGGAAATTATCTACCTTGTCATTTGAAGTTGTTTGTATTTGCAATTAGTTTTTGGTTTACCCTCTCAAAAGGCAGAAATCGTACCCATAAATGAAGCATGCAAATCGTACGTTATGATGAAGCCCTTTCTTGAAGTCGCTTGTTCATAAACGTGGCATAATTCGTTAAATTTTGCGCACATACTGTAATCGGACATTCCCAGCAGACCACTGGTATGAATTTATCCGATATCGAATCGGTAATCAACGTACGTGCCAACATCTATTTCCTGCCGTATGAAGACATTACATATATAAAACATATATACAAACATACACAGACACACACATTTATATACAAACACACGCAAACACACACTCACATATATGCATATATTCTCATCCAAAATGGAGTGGAGCACCTATACCTCTATGTGGTACGATTGTACAATTGCGAACATCTGATCACTTCAGATGAAATTAGTGGTTGCACCAAAATGGATTTGCTTACCCACAAGAACAACACCCATACACGCACGCACACACCTACATACTATATTCATGTATGTATATATACATATATATATAT
>NC_068988.1:62342637-62346007 GCF_001194135.2 Octopus bimaculoides | reverse complement strand
TATATATATATATATATGTTATTTATATTTGTATATATACATACACATATTATGTATGTATTTATACAATTAGGTAAATAACAAAAGAATATAGTACTCTAAACATTTAGCTGGTTAAGTTGTATTAATAAAATATAAGAACATGTTGACTCAGCTCCACATTACTTATATAAATAGGAAACTATTCGAACTGTTAAAAAATATACGACGTAAAAAAGTAGCCGACATCGAAACATGAAGACCCATCAAACCGTTCTTAAAAATAAAATGTACGCTGCTCTCTAAATATATTTACATCGACAGTAAAAGCTTAGTGTGTTCTCCTAAAAGTGCTTTCTCATAACCAAATTATATTTGTGTGCGCGTGTGTATGTGTGAAGTAGGTCTGAGTGGGTGTATGTAACAGTCTGTGTAATCGAATATGATTTTTCATGTTTAAGTGGACATATGTATTATTAAGAAAAAAAAAAGACGCGTCTCTGCTTATGAGTTTGTATTTTGCTTATGAGTTTGTATTCTTGTTCGTGTACATAATTGTATAGACGCTTGTTTGCATGAATCAATGCGCAAAAGAATTTAAAATTCGGTGTTAGTGGCACGAAAAGAAATTGGTGTTTTAGTTTTGTGTGTTTTTTTTTTAATAAATATCGACATAAAATATTGCTATTTAATAAAGATTTAATTTATTTCCCAAGACATTAGATAATTAATTCTATACACCATCTCTGATAATTAATACACATTTCATTAAATACGATAACAGAATATTCTCTTCTGAATATCCATTTTTCAAAATTACACACACACACACACACACCCACACACACACACACACACACACACACACACACACACACACACACACACACATACACACACACACACATACACATCCTCCACTTGGGTATTTTTCACTTTATTTTAACAAACAGAGGTAGAGCAGTGCGCATGACCTCTTGGCAATATTCCAATTATTAGTGGGGTATTAGAGAGAATGTATTGATATAATCTGGCCGTAGACATGTGCAGAATGTATCTAAAATAAGCGAATCTGCCGCCCAATTAAAAGTACGCAAGACCATGACTGGACATTAAAATGTACAGACTACAATGAGTTATAGACCATTGGAAAACTCATATTTATTCACCGCCAGTCGGTTCAAGATCTGTGTGTATGAGAAAAGTCATATAGCCGAAATCGCACGGACTCTAGTCTCGAAGCCAAGTCCATGCTTTTGCGAAATAAATTTGTGAGTTATCCATCCATAATATACATCCATTTTTATTCAGATTTCATTACAAGTTTTATTTTGCTAAAATCCTTTCAAATTACATATATAAAAGGTCGATTATCGATTTTATTGGCTAAGATCAAAATATACTGATGTTTAGTGTAGCATACAAATTGTAAATAACGTAAAAAAACCATATGTACAAAATGAATCAATCTAAATATTTAACGCGGTGTGCGTTTTAGAAATTCACAAATGGTTGAAATTTCTAGTATTGAATCATGGCATGCAGAAAAATATACTTATGGTGTACTTATTTTCCATACCGTTAAAAATTTTAAAAACCATAAGGCAGCATTTCGTCTATTCTTACGATCTGAGTTCAAATTCCGCCCAGGTCGACTTTGCCTTTCAGCCTTTCGGGACCGATAATTTAGACAATTGCAAATTGTGGACTAAGATCCTCCTTGACAGGCCATTGGTATTTATAGTGTTAAACACTTTCGGTATGCAAATTAGGTACTCCATCATAAAGTAACATCTGCATTTGTCGAGTATATAAACTTGTTTCACTGGAGGCTGTCAGAATGATGTAGACGCCTATGATGAGAATCCAATAAGGTTCGAAAATCGATTAATGTTGATAATTTTTTTCAGTCTACGGAAAAACGGCTAAAATTTGCCCTGTTTATAATTATACCATAGGTTATATTTATATATATATATATATATATATAGCGGTATATTATCCAGGCGCGTCCTCTAAACGCTCTCAGGTATAGTTCAGATTTCGGTTAACAGCATCGAGTGGTGAGAAGCACCAAGCATTGCTTAGGGTGAGAAATCCCACGGTAATACTTTTCATTGTTAAATCCGGGTTCGCTTCCTGCGTTATGATTATATTCGGGAGTGTGAATCCAAAACAACAGAATACGTAGACTAGTACATCTTTGATGTTCCTTTTAATTTCAGCAGTTAATTAAAAAGTATAATTGGCTAAAATGGTCGACACGTGTTTCTGCTGCGTAGAGAATGTGCAGTTTCATATGCAACCCGTAATATTCTACTGTACACCTTCATCCAGGCGTTTTCCAATTGCGTGGTCTGAAGCGAAATGAATGTATTTATGTGTGGCTAGCTTATTTCTTCATTTCACTATGTTCTTAGCGAAAAGGAATGTGAGTGTTTTATGTTGAAACTTGATATGGTTATCAAATTTTCTTTGTACCTGACCTTACGTTAGCTTTAGTTTCAGGACAAAACTGTGAGTTCTACAGACTAAATTAGGTCAAAGTATACATCTTAGCGTTTTGATATAACTGCATGTATGTAATATAGAGATAACTCGTCTTAGGGTAAAATCAGGAATATAAAATTGAAATACGAAAACGCATCTTGGTATTGTGTGCAATGCCACGTGAATATTTTATTTCGCTCCTGTCAACATTTCAACATTTTTATGTGCTTTATCGATGCATATGAGTATGCTGTTTCACTTGGCAATTTAATACTTCTTGTGAATATATCACTTTTTTCTTGTATACAGCATTTATCGTATATATTTTTTGCTCGTCATCTTTTGCTTCGTCTTCTTCAAGTTTTCTGCAATTCTAAATATGCCTAACCATTCTCTACTCAATACCACCCTGTTTCTCAATACATATTGTGCAAATATATTAATTTTTCTTCCCTTTCAGCTCCCTATATCTTTCCTTCGTCACTTCTCTCTTTCTTTCTCTCTCTCTCTCATCTTTCCACACACACACACACACACACACACATATATATATATATATATATATATATATATATATATATATATATATATATATATATATATACACACACATATACACATATACACACACGTATATATATTTTCTTTTATTTTTACTTGTACCAGTCAGTTGACAGTGACCACGCTGGAGCACCAACTTTAGTCGAACTAATCGATCCAAGGACTTATTCTGTGTAAGCTTAGTACGTATTGTGTCGATATTGTTTGCTGAACAGTTAAGTTACGGACACGTCAACAGACCAGCATCGGTTATCAAGCGATGGTGGGATGACAAACACATACATACATACATATATACATACACACACACACACACTCACACACACACACACACACACAC
>NC_068988.1:62341482-62342535 GCF_001194135.2 Octopus bimaculoides | reverse complement strand
ACACACACACACACACACACACACACACACACACACACACACACACACACACACACATATATATATAAAATTCAAAATAGTTTATTTCAGACTCCTTGGTCCTCCGAGTTTCAAGCGTGTGGCTAGTCTTCGGCCACTGAGTCGGAATCAAAGTGTTTTGATCCATAAATGTAACTCACAATAAATGTGTTGAGTTCCCTTCTTTCGTTTCTTTCTGTGTTCCTCTCCGTGGAAGAGTGTAGGCTCGAAACGTTAAAGACTTTTTCACTTCCCCAGCGTTATACTACTACATTTGTTTGCTGTCTACATCACCTGTCTTCGTCTTTTGTTGTTTTGTGAATTCTCACTATATATATAAGAGAAAGAGATAGTGAATTCTATTTGCAGTCGTGATTAGGACCATGTTACTACCTTTTTAGCCCACGAAAGCATTGTTTCAAGCTGGATTCCGACGATCAACTGCGTCCCTATACTTCGAACAATGGCGCTGATGTCCCCACTCAGGCCTAAACGGTACCTGCGGGACATGGTTTCTGGGTCATTTCACTGAGTATTACAAGTATTCCTGGAAATAAGAGTCAAAATAACTCAGTCGCCACATAAGCACTATCTCAATGACTTACAAAGGGAAATAAGGTCCCCAGTGGACATAGCCAGATCACCTGCGATTTAGAATTTTATGCGGAGTATCTTAATTCTCATGCGCCTATAGTTAAACTCAACTCATCTTATCAGCTTATAAGTAAACCGTTGATCTCATACACTGTTTTCAGAAACAGTAACAACGAGAATTACAAATAATATGGGTGGCTCTTTAGCAATTTAACAACATGAATGTAAATTTATAGACGTCACTAGCATGACAGAGGACTCTAAGTGGTACTAGCATCGCTAGAAATAAGAGTCAAGACAACTCAATCGCCACTGAAACACTGCTTTAATGACTGGCAAAGGAGGTAAGTTGCTCAGCTGACATAGCCAGACATATATGCATGTCATGCACATACATGCATGCATAGGATATACATAAATATATATATATATATATATATA
>NC_068988.1:62339943-62341289 GCF_001194135.2 Octopus bimaculoides | reverse complement strand
ATATATATATACACACACACACATCTTTGTGTGTGTTTCTTTGTGCATGTCCCCCACTCTGGTGCGACAGGTTGCGCTGGCTTCTTTGCCTCCGAGAAACTAAGCGCCCCGCAAAAAAGAAACTGAAAGTATACGTAACGGCTTAAGAAATAAAAAAAAGTAATAAACAATTCAGGGAGATGCACCAGCATATCTGAGGCAGTAAATGTTATTGCCACTGAAAATATCAATAAGAACTAAAAGGTAAATTCTCTGCCTAAAGCTTATATGCAGAAATTAACGTAAATTAAGACTAAGGACATCCTGATTCATTCGACAAATTATTCATATATGAACAGAAGTGACTATAGTTACTGTCAAATGATAACAAGGTCAACCCCTGTTCGTCTCAGCTATTTAAATAACAGTTCTAACAATGAGATTTATTCAGGCACCAAGTAAACTATTCTGAAAAATAAATGATTCGATTTTGATGGCAAATGGTTGGAATTCCTCTTAAATAATTGCACAGATAACCTCTGTCTGTAGCATTTTCAATTGAAAGAAACGTTCAAGCAATGGCACTTTCACAATCATCCTTCTACCTTGTATGCAAAATGATATTTAATTAAATTATACTATCGCTGATCCAAATGTGATGTTTCCCATCTTCTTAACAGTGAGAGAAAATCTTGTCCATCCAATGTCTAACGCTAATCGATTTGCTAAATATTATTTCTTTCCATGAACCTCAAGTTATTTTTCCGGCAGCCATGAGTTTTGCAGCAGACGTCAAATTACAGACGATCGAGTAGAACATCAATGGTTACGTTATTATAACCTGTCACTACGTCCGGTGAGGGTCATGGTATTTGGCTGAGAAGCATCCTCCAGTTTAAGTTAATAAGAAAATGTTTCTATCGCTATTCTGAGATTTCTCCCAGTTCTACAAAATACAGAACGTTTTGATAAATCGCGATTATATTACTGAAGTTAGCTTGCAATGTGATTTAAAGTACAATTCTCTTTCTACCTTGTTGCAGAACATATTACTAACAGATGCCATTAGTATTCTGTAGGATGCAACTTGTTTAACGATACTGTGTTGCATTGGAATATTTATTTCTGCTTATCCAAATTTCCCGTGGACAATATCATTTTACTCGCGAAAACAATATATAAACGGGAACACACAAAGAAACTTAGATGAATATTCATGCACATATACATGTATATATACGCGCATTGATTTACCAACACATATGTACGTACATACGTGCATGCAAACACACATGGGAATACATTATATATATATATGTATGTATATATATATATATATATATATATATATATATATATATATATAT
>NC_068988.1:62320763-62339495 GCF_001194135.2 Octopus bimaculoides | reverse complement strand
ATATATATATATATATATGTGTGTGTGTATGTGTGTGTGTGTGTGTGTGTGTGTGTGTGTGTGTGTGTGTAACTATATACATAACAAGATTCAGTTGAATAAGGTACATAAATTTGAGGTTGGAATAAAATAAACTCTCAATAGTACAGGTCAATGCCAACTTTGGTACAGAAGAACAAGCAGAATGATATTCGGGTAATGCATAATGTTAAATGACCCAGCTGTGTATACAATCCGATCTTCACCTATTCAGATACCTACATTTTAATTAAATATACAGTCCACAGTATACTTCGGAATACGTAAAGTGCATGTTCTGAGATAAATGGATTGCAAATAAGTAAGTGACAATTGATGGACATATGTCAATTCATTACGGCCATTTCTAACGATTTTTTAAAAATTTGTCAATGAGTACACTATATCATTATCAAAAACCGTTCTCTTCTGATGAATACATGAATTTTACGATCACGGACATTTAAAGTAATTTTAAATTCACGTCACATAGATATTTTGTGATTCTACGACTGGCTCTTCCACGGCAAGAGCCAGTCGTAGAATCACTAAATATGTATATGTAGGCATATATGTATGCAAATAAGCATATACGTATAAATGTATGTATGTGTGTATGTGTGTATGCGTGTGTATATATATATATATGCATACACATATATATACATATATACATACATATAGACATGCATATTTAAATATATATATATATATATATATATGTATATATATATACACACACGCATGCATAATTATGTAGACATACATCGCATGTAAATGCCTGCACTTTTGTGTAAGTTTAACACTTCTTTGCGTTATGAAAAAATAACATATTTGAGAAAATAATAATTAACAGTATGAGAATAATGCATGAAATGTAGTAGAGAATTTTTGTTTTGTTTTTATTTTTAGTTTTTTTGTTTTTTTCTGCAAAAAATAATGTTAAAATAACTTAATATTTATCTATTTTCTTCGTTGATCACGAATACATTATCTTGATGTTTTTAGCTATGTTTTACGTATTTTTCTTTGATAATATTTTAATTACTCCGCTGTCATTTATGTTTATCTCACAAATTATACATGAATAGATATTTTGTGCATATAATATCTAATAAACAAATAAGCATGATGTTTTTAAATGAAATCGTGCAGAAAACTAGTAAAATAGAAACAACAATATAACATGAATGTGATAAAGCATGAGAATATTTTAAAATAATATAAAATATTTTAGAAAAAAGTATAGTTATTAGGTATTTTTCTATTAAGTCATTTTGTAAATATTTAAATATAACAATGAATACATGTGCAAGAGAATATATATAGATAAATAAATACATTGATGTATTTTTTATATTCACACACACACATATATTTATGCATATATAATAAACTCATACATATAAATGAATATGTATGCATGTATATATATGTATACAAGTGTGTGTATATGTGTGCGTACGTGTGTGTTGGGGGTGGGCGATGAGCGTGTGTCTATGTGCATATATATATGTAATATTTACATCTACACACATACACGCATACATATATATATATATATATATATATATATGTCTGTCTGTATGTCTGTCTGTATGTATGTATGTATGCGTGTATGTATATCAGCTTTGTCGTGAGTGTTAATAACGTAATCCAGTGCATCTAATTATCTGCTTAGTTTCGTCGCAACTATTCCCCCACACACACACACACACACCACACCACATCACAACACACAGACACACCTTAGGACAGATTTGTAAGTCGTGTTGACAAAACCAGATCAGGGCTGAGATACAACCAGGAAAAGCTATTGATAAACTCCGTATATGATAAACGAATATTTAGCCATATTACAACATGGACAATCTACTATTTGAGATGGTGAACACTTGGATTCAAAAGCCGCTATATATTTTGTAGTAATTTTGCGCTCCGTAGTAGTTGCGTCTGGGTTTCATTTTAGAGTGTGCCATACCAAATAAAACCTAGTGTGTTATGTCAAATATAATACAAAGTATAAACTTGTTAAAAGTCCTTTATTTGTTATACTTTTGACAAATTTCCACATTACTTGCAACGATTTTGAAGATTTTCGACTACCGAATGTGTATGAGTATGCGATACTATGCTAGTGCTAACTTCCCGTCAAAATGGTTAAGTTAAAGAAGGAAACAATCCACCAGAACTGATAGATCATCGAGAGAAAAATCACTTCAACACCAAGTGTCCCTATTATTAATTTGCAGTCGATATAAGAAAGTACGTATCCGTCTATCAGTTTAACTGGTTTGTGCTTAGATTACAAACCACGAAAACACTTTAAAAGCTGGATTTGCATTGTTAATTTTTATTAACATAGGTGTTACTTTGTAGCACATTCACAAGTAAATGGCATCCTTGTCAATGTTCGGGGTTTTTTTTATGTGTTCCTGGTGCATGCGATTTCGCACTATCACATCTACCCATTGCAGCTTATATAGATGAGCGGCAGATGTCAGCGTGAATCGCCCTATTCTGTATAATGTGTTTGGTAGCGATTTATGTTGGGACACAAGCTGAAGTTTAATCATTAATGCCGCAGACGTACATATATACATACCCACACACTCACACACACACACATATATGTTTTCCGAAATGGAGGGGACCATCTTTCTCCATGTGATCGGCTAGAAAAATTGCTTTAGACACTTGGATATTTTCGTACTTTTCTTAACATGAAACCAATGATTGACTTAAATCACAAATAAAAAAATTATATCCATCAATGCAGCATTTATTTTCTTCGTTCGAAATTTGTATATATAGTGATGCGACGACCGAAAATACAGTTGGCATTATATCCCTATTTCCCGGGCTGGGTTTTGAACCCGTACTCTGGTCAGTTGGGGAGAATGGTATTTCCTTTGTCTTGTCGGCAACCACAGCTATTTTTAGCGTAGCTGCCCCTTTCCGGTCAGCGAAAGTTAAAAAACGGCAGGATAGGAATGTACCGACCGACCCATCTTGGCAGGGGGGTAAAGTAGCACAATGAGCTATGGTATTTGTGATGAATAGGAGGACAGAAATTGGCGGCCAAGGAATTAGCAGAGAATTTGGCCAGTGGAGTTCTGGCAGCCAGCAGAGGCAGTTGGGTTGTAGCAGTCGTCCGAAGCAGTTGGGGGACAGTCTTTTTTCACTCTCTGTCTAGTAAACCCACGCACAAGGGTTTGGTCCGTCCAAAGGTGTAGTAGAAAACATTTAATGAACCCGGAATCATGTGGTTGGGAAGCAAACATCCCACCTCACAGCCGCAACGGACGATAATTTACCAAGTAACAATTGCTCGATATAGGAACCTCGAATATTGCATCGCACGAATATGGAAGCATCACATATTTTTGAAATGAACGATGAGAACGTTATTGTTATTTCGGTTTATCATTAAATTTATTCTGTATTCATTTCACTTGCACGGAGATATACGCGTACACACGCCTCGCACACATAGCTCTATACACCCCTCACACACAAACACACATTTATATTAAGCCGCAATTAAGTGGTTGAAATCAGTAAAAGTTTGAGTGAACAATAAAGCACCCTTAGAAAATGTTGCTTGCACACATTGTGTGGCCCTAATTTTAGAAACGAAAACCGCTTCGAGCGAACTGGTATATTATCAGCTTATCGAAACATGCGGCCTGAAGCTTGTTGGCAATTAATATTTAATGCATATTTAAACGGAAGAAATAATGATCATTGCCGTTGTAGTCGTCACATCATTATCATCATCACCTCCATCCATACCGTGCAATAAAATCATGACCACGTGAGCGTAGAGCTGTTGCTACATACGGCAAGGAGTCAAATCGTTGCGAAGATAACATCATTATTATGAACATGAAGGTGTTACATAACATTCACAAGACACAATTCTGCGTGCATGTGTGTGCGTGTGTATGTATACATGTGTATATATATGTGTGTGTGCGTGTGTGCGTGTGTGTATACACACATGTTCAGATTTTAAGCTTATAATAATTATAACAATAATAATAATCCTTTCTACTATAGGCACAGGGCTTGAAATTTTGAGGGAAAGTGACAAGTCGTTTACATCGACCCCAGTCTCATGCAAATTACTAAGAGAATAGGTTCGACTAAGAGTTTTAATATGAATTAAGATTCAAGTTTCATAGTTCAGTTTAATGCAATTCTAATTACATAATCAGTTTTTATCTACAGAAAACATGTATTTACTGATTATTCGACATTCTCTGTTGTGATCTCAAATAAGTTACAGGAAAAATTTTTCGTATGTTTAATGTGGATTACTTTATAGAGAAAACGTATGTTTTGACTTCCAGTCTTTCTGATACAACAAATGAAAATAGAGTTGGAGCAAGTAAGCGGACAAAAACATGGTTCCTTTACTTCGTTAGAAATATTAGCTAAGTTATCTGGCTGGTTGCTGACAAATTTTTCTGCTCTGTAAAGATTTTATCCTATATACGCTGTCCAGTCAGTATTTACGCATTGAAAAATATATCTTTCTACATGGATTACATTTTTAATATTTTTGAACAGAATATATTGAACGACATGATCAGTGAAGAGTTATATATTGTATGAATGTTAAATATGTTCGTCATTTTTTAAGAAAGATCAGATTCACTTGCGTGAAAACAAATCTACCACGACGACGCTTGGGTTCGAACATTTTATTTACCAACCACTGCAGCATAAAATTTCTTGTTTGTTGTATTAGTACACTTCATTAATTCATGCAGATAATTAATTAGTATTCGTTGCGTTTAATTGCTATTCTGCTAATTAATGCCTGAACTTTTGTCAGCTCCCTAGTTAAGCACGTCATCTCAATTTCGATTTCACGTCCACGTAACAGCATATATAATCATCATTAGGATCACGCTGGTTATAATAATCAGACTAATTTTTGTCATCAACATCGACTAGCTCCTACTCTTTCACTTCAGCCACTTCTCCTGCATAAACCTCTACATCATACTCATCTTTCCACGTATTCCTAATTAAATATGATATTCATTGTCATTTTACTCATTGCTGTCTTGATAATATTATATCATTATTATCAGGAACATCATCCTTGTAATCTCCATCTTTGTGATGTTGATTATCATCTTTCGTAATCTTTATCCTCATTACCAATATTTCCTCATAATCATTATTACCCTGACTACCATAATCACTTGCTCCCACCAATTCTAACATCATACTCAATCACCACTCCTCTCCCCATTTATAAAAGTCTTATTATGCAGAACCATAGTTTTTTTTGTCCTCATCATCATAGGTATCAATATAAACACCATCAACACATTTATCAATGCCGTCATCGTCCTCCTCCTCGTATTTGTCATCATCGTCATCATCCTCATCATCATCCTCACCACCATCATCGTCATCATCATTATCATCATCATCCTCATCATCATCGTCGTCGTCGTCTTCATCATCTTCATCATCATCCTTGTCATCGTCGTCGCCCTATCATCATCAGCACCAACAGCATCGTTTGGTATGCCAGCACAAGATCAGATATTTGGTAATGGTGGTGGTGGTGGTGGTGGTGATGCCGGTAGTAGTTAGCGACATAATCTTTTAAATTTTTTTTCTCGTTAGTTCTTTTATAAACGCCGAAGGTGTACAAAGTGTACAGCAGCAAATTTTGCACAAACAAGGTACAGTGGAG
Organism: Octopus bimaculoides; assembly: GCF_001194135.2. Taxonomy (NCBI): domain Eukaryota; kingdom Metazoa; phylum Mollusca; class Cephalopoda; order Octopoda; family Octopodidae; genus Octopus; species Octopus bimaculoides. The sequence goes on along the minus strand of NC_068988.1, from coordinate 62,333,755 downwards.
TAACCGAATATCGCAAGGTAACTTGCAAACGATTTTATTATCCTGTTAGTCCATCTCTCTCATATATTACATGCTTCTGACTTAGTCACAGGGACAAATACGTAGGTTGAAGAGTCATCGAGTAAATCTTTCCAAGCAATTTTTATCAACACAGTTGGGATTAAGGGCAGGCTTGACTCCATCGAGTTTGAAATCCCGACCCAACAGCTATACCAGAAAGCATTTCATTCCACACTACAAGAATACTGCTAGCCCTCGACCAATAGTCATCTGCAGGATTGTAGTACTCTTCATCGAAATCTTTAGAGTGGGTACATTTTAATGTTTGTAAATATATTTATATAAAAAAAGGGACAGGATAGGTCTCTTGATGTATAAGTATGTTACTATATATATATATACATATATATATGTACTGGATAGACGTGTCGTTTTATAATGTTAGGTGTGAACATGTTTCTGTGATCAGACATCTTTCTGTCGGTGAATGATCTACTTCTACGTATTTTGTCTAATGTATTTCCTATTTTACATTGTATAGAGTAGTCTAAGACTTGTGTAAACCGATAGCACTAAACAGACAAACATACACGTGCATTGTATATATTACACACGCACATACATATATGCATACATATGTGTTCAGGTCTCTCTCTCTCTCTCTCTCTCTCTTACCCTACATATATATATATATATATATATATATATATATATATATATATATATATATAAACGCTTACAAGTTTGTGTGATTGTATGTAGGCATGTGTTATGATATCATATTTATGAAACCGTTTAAATATAATCATTGAAATTAGATTCTAAAATTGATTCCAATATGAGCACGTTAAAAGCCATAAGACCTATAATAGATTCCATGTTCATCCAACCTCTTCTTTTCTACAAACGGATTCAATTTTGGTTGAATACATTAACAACCACTAAATTATCGGATGGAATCACAAAGAAATATTTCCCAACTTACGTGGTCAATATTTGAATATATGTTGTACTTCCAACTATTATTTGCCAATAATATCTGAAATAACTTGTTTTATAACAGCTTTCGAATATTCACGTGTATGTACATGAACATATTTTACTGTATAACATGTCAATATTTCAATAATAGTTTGTATTACTGATTATTACCACTAGCAATATGAGAATGTAATATTGTTGCTAGGCACATGTGTGTGTACGACTTTGTTTCTGTACATGTGTGGTCTGGCATCTGAATATATATTTACTAGTAAACATTGCAAATGCCAATATCAGTAAGTATATTTTATGTTTACATTCTCTGTTTTGCACCTGTATGAACTTATATTTTTTGCCCTCACATATAGTCAATATATGGATATATTTTCTACTACAAAATATTTTACCCAACACTATCTCAACCGAATTGGGCTACCATGAATCTTTATGTGTCCGAACATATATCTCTCTAAATATCGTCAATACTTCAGTAAAATATGCATTACCAACTCCATGAACATATATGCATTTATCGTATTAGGTGTTCAGCATTACAAAATGTTCTGCCCATAAATATCTCGAAGTAATTGCGCTTATGTGTGTGTCTGTACATATTTCTACAACTTACTCGTTTACGTAACAGTTTTGAAATGAATAGTTTTGCTACTTGTCGCTGTATAGGTATGAGCATATTTTTCAGCATAACCAAACTTCACTTACGCACATATCTAAAGTAATTTAAATGCCTTATTTTTATTGCAGTTGCCGTTATGTTCAAACGGTTTGAGAATGTTCATAAATCAGACATATATCAATATATCAGACTTGTTTGCTTTCCTAATATACACGTAACATGCACAAAAGCAAATAAATAAATAAACATCACAACACGTGCTGAAGATTCGAGACCAATATTTGTGAAGATATGTTTATATAGTTGTTAGTGTGAATACTTCATCAGGTGTAGCGCCAAAAATGGCACCAAGGTTTCAATAGTGAAGCCAAAGCTTTTGTAAGCGTTTGAGGAAGGTATACAGTTGTCTGTGTAACACTAACAAGATCCAGGGTATACCGTTTTGACGAATATATATGAACGAAGGGTTGTTGAATGGTTCCTGTAACTAGGTAACCGAACATACAAGAGGATCATTTAATTATGATTTTATTCAATATTTCCCTTCACAGATCCACACACATATTGTAGCGGTCCTTCAATTTTTTTAAACCCTGTACAAGGACTCGGAAGGTTGGGATCCCAACCAGGACTTTCGTGATGTTTTTAAACCTAGTAGATTTTCAGCACCACCTTGTAAATATATATATATACATATATATATATACAAAATACATGTATTACACACATCCATAAATAATTATATTATGCTATTACCCACACATATACACATATGTACGTATTATATGACGAAGAATGTGGACTTCTCAAGGACTTGATTTCTAACGTTGAATAACGGTGAATCTCGTAAACACGTACTACGTTTAGTTCATATATCACATGTGTTTTACTTCGGAGTAAGAGAGTATGTGCTCAACCATAATTTTTTGTTGGCCGAGGCTATAATTACAATACCACGTTGGCACTCCGTCGGTTACGACGACGAGGGTTCCAGCTAATCCGATTAATGGAACAGCCTGCTCGTAAAATTAACGTGCAAGTAACTGAGCACTGCACAGACACGTGTACCCTTCACGTAGTTCTCGGGGAGATTCAGTGTGACACAGAGTGTGACAAGGCTGGCCCTTTGAAATACAGGTACAACAAAAATAAGAAGAAAGGGTGAGAGAAATTTGTGGTAAAATACTACAGCAGGGTTCGCTATAACCCCTTGCCGGTGCCTCAATAAACACTCACAACGCCCGGTCAGGGAATCGAAACCACGACCCTACAACTGCGTGTCCGCTGCTCTAACCACTGCGCCATTGCGACTCCACACAATATTACATAAGTACACTCACAATAGGCTTAAATTGAATAAATAAATTTGAAATTGAAAATGGGGAGACAGAGAGGGGGAATTTGGGAGGGAGAAAGAAAAATCAAGTATTACATACTTGATTTTATCTTTTATTCTTGAAGGAGGTAAAGAAGCTTTGTAAGCCGTTTTCATATATATTTATATACATATAATTACATACATACATATATATTTACACATACATAAGCCTACACATATATCCATATATACGTGCATATAGATATTCATACATACATAAACGCATGCATGCATACATACACACTTACATACATACATACAGACATACATACATACATACATACATACACACACACACACCAGCACACATATGCACATACATATATGTTCTTGTGATGTATCATTTTGTACATCGAGAGCATTTATAAGTGTCTCGGAGGTAATAGCATATGAGTCAGATATACAAGATTTGATGGATACTATAATATAATTATATGGCTTGCTTACCAGAGAAAACACATTATACATAACCTTTTAGAAGACCTGGATTGAATATATATCTAAGCAAAAAGATGCTCATCATCATACTAAGAGTACATTTTCTATCGCCTTGTTTCTTTTCTGTCTAGGTAATGTGTCTACTCTTGTCATAGATCCAATCTTTTAAGCAACATGGTCTCATCAAATTCTTGTATATGTATACGGAAATTAGTTAGGGATATTTCAATATGAATATCAAGGTTTTTAGCTAATAAAGATATATTTGTTTCACATGAACCATATTACAATACTACTTTAGTTAAGGTTGGCTCCCGAGAGAAAATTAAATACATACAAGACACGGATACGCGAACTCCGCTAATTCCTCCACTAATAATACACATTACGCACCAACACAATGTTACAGTAAGCGAACAGTTTCACGTCGACAATACAGCTAAAAAAAATTTGGTCATGACAATAAACTACAAACCAAAACTCATAGACACACGCAACACAATAATACTACTGCTCATAACACAATAAATTGTCTCAAACATGTGCAACACACCAGTACAAATAAGCCAGATAACAAATATAAACATCATGATGTCCTCTGATACAACTCAATCACTGTTTACATTTTCAATGAAGATCGCAATGGAATGTTTGCCGCTTTATACAAATATTTCCGAAAATCAAACAGATACAATGTTACTTTTTAAAGGCAGACAGTGAAGATATCATACGCTACCTTTATTAATTTAGAGCAACATATGCACCGCGTTAATAACAGTAAAATGAACCAATTGTTCAATAACCTACCTACGGGAACTATAACTTCTGACGGGCGAACTATATCCGGCTCGAGAAATAGAAAAGACAGGAAATATATACTTCAAAAGACCAAGAAAGGAGATAAAATCCAGAATAAAAGATATCCACTGAAGCCACATCGGTATTGTAGAAAAAATAGTGATATAGCCAACACGGTAACAGAGTCGGAAAATGAAATCAAAACTTCCACATATCTAATAAATCTAATAAATGTTCATGCAGAGAAAAATCAAAATGTCCATTGATGAACTTCTGTTTGAGTACGAATATTTTATATAAATGTACTGTACACACAGGGGGAGGACAACGTTTGCATTGAGGCAACAGCTGACTCATTCAAGAATAGTTATCGCAACCATGATGCCAGGTTCAAGGCATTCAACATCTTTGGCTGATTCTGTGCGATGACTTAAGAAAGATACAATTAAATATGATCTAACTTGGTCCACATTAAGGCACGAACAACCACATAATATCCTTTCCAGGAAATGCAGACTCTGCTACGAGGAATCACTGTCTATTTTGTGGACCAATGAGAAGATCGTTTATAGAATTTCTGAAACACTCAAAAGATGCTTACATGTTTATAAATGCACTTCCACGCAATGCCGTGGGAAAGAGTCTGAGTAATCGTTAACCAAATTAATAACCATAATTTACCTTAAGATATGGAAGAATTAATTTCATATCTAGCCTCGCCATTCTTATAAACACTAAGTAACTATCTGCTTCGCTGTGTGAGCGTATGAGCGCCAAACCAAGTGTGCGTATGCCCATATCTTCTTGGATGTTTGTACAAGCGAGAGTATGTGCGCCGTACAACCTAAGCGAAGGCGTTTATACATCCATATCTCTTAACGTTTTTATTTAATACCTTTAGCAGTATTGTGTATTCGTTTCTTTTTGCATGTCATTTATCATTGATCATCTATAAACAATGAAGTCGTATTCCTTAACTTGCTACTTTTCTAGACACAAACTGAGAAGATATCTTGTGGAACTGTCGTTATTTTGACGAGATACATCATGTAATTACCTGAAGAGACATATCTACGCCATCGGATAGTCCTAAACCAGTTGTCAAGTATCCCACCCGTAAGGGATCGATGTTACATGAGCCGAAACAATTGTAGTGATTAATAAACATTCTCGTACCTTCCATCTTCTGTCTCTCATTATTCAAATATATATAGATGTGTGTGTGTGTGTGTGTGTGTCTGTGTCTGTGTGTGAGTGTGTGTATAAATGTGCGTGAGAATATTTGCATAAATTAGTGACTAGGTAATCTCAACTTGAAAAAAAAAAAAGAAAGAATATCTTTGAATATCAATCGTACGCGTTTTCGTTCATTGAAATATAGATGCTTCGTTAATTTATCCTACCGTTAATCTTATGCCACCAGATTTTTCACTGTTAACATCTGAAAGGTGTGAGCAAAATTACATTAGGCAGCCAGTCTATCTATTTCTTTATCTTCTCATCTATTTTAATAATCTGTACTATGTATCTCTCATCTGCAAACTTATGAAGAAATAGGAATTGCACTTGCAAACTTAATAAGACAAATGGATAAAATATGAAATTGATTTTCTCACATGATTTAGCTTTGATATTATACATTATTAGACACCAATTCGAGGCAGAAAAAGAGGAATGGGTACAGTAGATTGTGTCTTTTATTTTAATTATTCAGCTTTATCTCGACAAGATAATTTCTGAAACACTCTGTGATACAAGGCGTGTCTATTCAGCAAATGTCAGATATAATGTGTCTTCTATCTCTCTTCTAAGTTTAGATGTAAAATATATTCATCATTGAATGACTTTATTATCAGAATTAGCATAGAAATCTGTATTTCTTAAAAAAAAGTGATTGATTAACTATATTCGGGAGATAAATCCGAAATGAAGAGGCGCAATAAAAGACACTCTATAGTGAAATCATTAGCACATTAATCTGACAAGTGATAAAAATATTAGTTCGAACGCTGTTAGAGAAATATTTCCATTACTTTCATTATTAAATTCTTGCATCTAATATCTAGCAACACTTACATTAAAATATTAACATTTAAACGATAGTATTTTATATTAATACAGTATCACCTACATCGTTATGTAACAATAAATATTATATCGATCTGGCAGTATTTCTTATATGCGATATCGTTGTTTACAAGGTTTAAAACACAGAAGTTTAAAACCTCAGTTTGCAGTTTTGTTCACAGGGAAAGCCTGAAGGCAACTGTTCTGTCTTAAGTAGGTCCTTGATTACTAAAGTGTACGTTGTTTTCTCATAATATTCTTTAAAGAGAATTAGTTTTTGTGTAGAGATTTAGAGTTTGATTATTTCTGCTGTGAGGTAAAACAAATTTTCCTTTTTTTTTTTTTTTTTTTTGTGTGTGTTGCTAGTAAAATATTCTAATCAGTTTAGGTTATATTGATACCCGTTTGATTCAAATTCACATTTCATTTCATGGTAGAAGATGTAAGAATTACTAAAACATGTTTATCACTCTTTTTGAAAGCAGGAAATCTTTCAAGTGATGCCAACACATTTTCACCCTCAATTATTAATCAAATTCATTTTGTAAACAAAGATCTATAACTGCGTAGTTTAATTGAATTCTGAGTTACTAACTTCCCATCCTCTAAAGAACGGATTGAATATGTAAAATATTCCGCCTCCTTATTATGTATTTCTTTTAACTTAAACAATGAATATTTTCTGTATTCCTGGACTATGTAGGATAACAATAAATAAATAAATAAATATAACAAAAAAGCAGGACAGGAGAAACATCAGGTTAAAAGTTAAGTCGGTAGTATTAAAGAATTCAGGAAATACATAGTTACTTGCTTTGTAAGATAACATACACTGTTGTTATGCTTAGTCGACATCAGTCCTAATGAAGGAAATCTATGATCAAAAGCATTCCAGTCATGATCATCCAATCAATTTAGATGTATTTAGAAATACATTATACGTATTCGTTTTTTTTTCAATTGTTAGTATAACAATAGGATGTTGTGGTGAAGTAAATAATTTTGGAAAATAAAATGGTTATTTATGGAACTTGTGTATAAATTGGCAAGTCTCTTCCAATTTTGCTTTCCAAATGTAATCACAAATTTAAAAAAATCAAGTCCAGAGTTCATATATTTTAATCACGATGCCACAAACAGAAAATAAAAGAGAAACAGTATCTTTTATCGATGTTTCAGTCATTTGACTGCGGCCGTGCTGGGGCACCGTCATTTAGTCGAACATATCGAACCCAGGCGTTTTTTCTTTAAATTTGATATTTATTTTATCGGACTCTTTTGCCAAACAACTTAGGGGAACATAAACACACTAACACTGGTTGCCAGGTGGTGGTGGGGACAAACACAGGCAGAAAGTCCTTGTCCACCGTCCTAAATCACGTTGTGTGTCATTTTGATTTATTTTGTTTTGTGTCACTGCAAAATATTTTTTGGCGGGCGCCGCTAATTGTGAAGCTCTCAGTTTTATCATTAAACATGCGAAACTGTGTATCAACAATTAGTTGATAACTGTCAGTAAATTTCTGATACTCTACCACCATTCTCTTCGCATGTTTTTCTATCTACGAATATGGATTATAAAACATAATTTTTTGTCTAGTGTATATAAGTTAGAATAATTTACACACTATATTTTGTTTGAGATCTAACGAATTATCTTGAGGGGCAATACACCATCGAAAACCAGAACCCCACTAGTTAGTAACTACAAACTTTAAGAAACTATGTCCGTATAACTTTTAATAAACTGAAACCTGCAAACATTTATAGAACCGAATTGATACATGTCTGTAATTCAGTGTTCTATTAGACATCTATAACGTAATAGGTATGTATGTATTATATTTAAAGTAAACATGACTGCGTATCCAATGCTAAATAATGTAGACCTCTGCACATAGAAGTAGATTAAAGAACATAATTTTTCACTTCAATCGACTAAAAATATATTCCATAATGAAACTCATTTCTTAAAAATTCAGTTAGTAATAAACAATGTTATTATGATATATCGGCCACATATACGCATAGATTATATACGTATAAGTATGTGTCTGTTCTTATATGTAGTGGGTTAAACACGTTGCAGTGTTAAGCAATATACTTACATCGTGCAAAAAGAAATTATATTAAATGAAATCCTTTGAGCATATTAAACTTCTAACAGCTGACCTCTGTCATCCAGCTTCATGTATATGAAATCATTTGATACGATATGGAGTGAGATAATTAAATGTTAATATTAATATAATTGATGTGGCAATATATCTATATACTGTATGAATTATATATACGTACATAAATATCATATACTCGTACATAAATCAGTCAATCAATATATATATATATGTGTGTGTGTGTGTATGTAATATACATGTAAATATGCATATATACGCACAAGCACGCACACACATTTATAGACATATATACCTTTATATGTATATGTTTATATACATATTACGTATACATATGTGTGCGCGCGCGTGTGGATTTCAGAGACGTATATGAAAGTAGGGTATATGTGTCATTTTAATATAATGCGACAAATTTCATTAAATAAGAGTTCAAAGCAGCTCACCAGGTAATCGGTTCTATGGTTTTACGTTTGTGTGTGTTAAAACAAATGTAAGAATGTATCTCAAATATAAAACATAAAGATGGAAAACGTGATTATTTCTAAAAACAAAAAAAAAGTTGGTTTATAAATACTTTTCTCTGTGAAAAAGCATTCCTAAACTATTTTCAGTCATACACCACTGGTCACTACATATTGTTAGCATGCATTTCTAACAAGAACTGACTTAGAAACGAAACGGTCACCATACTTTTACTGGTATTGCGAATGCCCTTATATGCATTTGAAGCCGTATTAAAACAAAATAGCCATCTATGAACCATAATAACTGTATATAAATTGCTGACAGACAATTTACGGCGGTAGCTGCCTGAGATATCATTTCTATTGAACGTGCTTTGCTTACAATCATAATATATTTCTGGTATATTTCCAATACCCAGTGATTGTTTTATTCATTATTTTTCTTTACTAACAGAACCTAAAAATCTAGTTTTGGCATAGGGTTGCATGTAAGAATGCGTCGTTGATAACACTTGACTTATGTGATGTGCGTTTGACGATCTTGCTAGCAGCTAACGCTATTTCTTCTCCCTCAAGTATATATTCTGTTTTTAAATACGTCATGTCTATTAGAATATTTCGGCAATTTATCTGCCAAGTATTAAGTATGACACATAATAGCGTATTTTGATATATATGTCAGGAAATCATCAGCGTCCCAGAATGATAATTAAAACTAAATTATCTGGTCATCAGGGAGACTATGATAATGTAGTCACATAAACAGGTGATAACAGTCACATTATAGACATCCTGTAGAGTTTGTAGCATATACACGTAAACTTATCAAACTAAAATATATTCCCCATTTCAGACAGAGCTTATTTTATGTACATATTACGAACCCATTTTCATTATTGCTAACTTTTCCGCCAGAAGAAATTGTGTATACTCCAATATCTTCCAGTATCCAATAATAGAAAATCCGGTGCATCTTATTTTTGTAACCAGAGATACGATTTGTTAATGATGTTCAGGTGTATCACAGCTGATAAACTGAAAATACTATTAAAAAGGCTTAAATGTTCCAGCTGGATGTGTAATCAATTTTACCTGTGGTGAGTGCAGTGCCTGTCCAGCTTACTATATTTCTGGATACACAAATATTCAAATATATTCGCTCACCTTTGCCACACAAACATATATATTACTGCTCGTGGGTAAATATCATAACATACATGAGGCCGAATTCTTGGTGCAATCTTCTTATCTGCACATCAATGAAAATACACTTTCAACTTGCTAGCTAATTTTAAACGATAAATGGGAGTCAGAATATTCTCATCTGAGTATTAGATTTCATTTACTTTTAAATTCACTCTGAGCTGATACCATACATCTGACAATGTGAATGTCTTTTGCATACTCGAAATGTTCAATAAGCAGCTGAATCAAACCATGACATACAAACACGTACACACATATCTATATATTCTATATATATATATGTACACACACACGCAAATAATACATACATATATACATATATATATATTAATATATATATATATATATATATATATATATATATATATATGCGTGTATGTGTGGGCGTTGTATGTGTATGTTTCTACGTATATATTACATTGTATGAAACAAAAGTAAGTAGAACATAAAACAGGAGCCTATAATTACATCTTTATGGATTGAGCTCATTAAACATATTTTACAAAAATTCCGAGGCTTTTACTTCAAAGAATTACGTTTCAAGCCAAAATATTTGGGATTCAGTGTTTTCTTTATTTGTATGTATTTCTATAGAGTAGCTTGACAAATTACACCGTTTAATTGTCTATACAAAATATAATATTTAATTAGATGTTGCCTTACAGATTATAATAATTTAAAACAATGGATATTTATTTTTAGTTTTGATATACCTTCTAGCTGGTATTTCCAAAACAATTACAATACGAAAACAATGGAGAGAATATCATGGAAATAATATGAAATAATACATAAACTTGAATTAAATAAATCTATGCTTAAACAATATGCATTCTTATTTGTTTCGGTAATAATTGAGTGTCTATTCTGTCTAACTACAAATGCTGGTTTTATCTCTTGCAATCATAGAAATGAAATAGAGATAAATGCTTTATTTTATCTTTGTTTACGGAATTTAACATTTGAATTAACCATGTGTAATCGTTAAAATATATGTTCTATTCAACAAAGAGACAGAAGAAAGTAATAAAAATACAACATTATGGGTAACATTTAATGATGTCAAACGTAATTGGAACATCATAGACTATGTAAGACGGAAGATAGATCAATTTAAACTCTTCCAGTACTCACATGGCTGGTGCCTATATTACAGCTTACGGAAGAATGAAAACGAAATTAAACTTCAGCATGATATGAATTCAGAAAGAAATGCACAGAAATTTCTTACGAAGATCGTAAATGAAACATATTAAATGAAATGTTATACTATATCAAACCTAAATTTGTATACATAATATTTGAAGTAGATATATTCACTAAACTATCGAGAAATGTCTGTCTTGGTCTATGTAATGTTAGCTTCAAGTTTTGGCAAAAGATCACCAATTTTGGAGCAGGACGGATATCGATTAAATCGATCCCAATGTTAAGCTGGTTCTTATTTTATCGACCCCGAAATGATGAAGCGCAAACTTGACTCAGGTGGCATGTGAACTCAGAACGTAAAGAGCGAAGAAAACATAGTTAAGCCTTTTCCCCTGACAGTAACGATTCTGCCGGGTCACCGTCTTTTTGCCTTAATTAATATTACTGTTACTTTAATATATTTCCTTGAGCTTAACAATGGTGATGATAACGTTGAACGGTTAAGAGTACAGTAAAAAATTTACGTTTAGCATTGATGTGTGCCACACTTTATGCATTAACAAAATTTTTTTATGAAATTAGACGAATGATTATCAAATGAAAATATCAAGTGAAAATATTAACGTACCAGCGTTAATAAAACACGCGTGATTCAACTATATAAATTATTTATGTCGAAGCTTTGTTGAAAGTTACACTGATTATGATCCTTTGCTGATTTGGTGAAAATGAATTTTTTTCTTTGCAGAATAGAATTTATTAATGTTAGTGTTCCTGTTTCAATTTAACTATGATATTAATTACTGTAATTTAATTTAGTTCAAATTTAATGATGTGTATTAGACTTGAAATCATATTAGATTCATATGTGCTCTTACATTTACAGGACTAAGTGATAATAACTATTATATATGTAAGAGACTAATCAGAAAACGTTTCTGACAGCGTTTTACCTAGTTTCCTTCACATACTTCTATTTGCTACCAGATTTCTGCAACAGTTGTCAAATTGTTTAAACAAGTATCTCTTGGAGAATAACACGCCTGTTAGCTTTAATGATTCAGTCGGTTTATGTTCAAGTCCAAAACAATTTCGACGCTTTCATATAAATTTGATTTAAACCTCTCAGTTCTATGGCCGACTAAACACAGAGAACACATCAGTGTGTGAAGTAATTTCTGTGGCAGTTTTATCAATTTACCGCCTAGTTGACTGTAACCAAGCAAGATGCAAACACATCATTTTGACAAGTAATATACCCGGCACTGAATTGGTTTGGTCAATACCGAAGACAAAAACATTTAAAGTAAAATTTATGTTGGTATATCAAAGTAAATTTAGTAATCCATATATATAAGTAGGTATAAGTATATTTATATCACTAATATATACATACAAATGTATGCGTCTGTGAAGAAACAAATATGATTATATATATATATATATATATATATATATATATATATATATATATACATACATACACACATGCATACATGATAATTAATCATATACATACACACACGTATCTATGAATACGGGAATGTAGATGGTATGAACAGAATCTAAAGTACCCACTTTTAAGTATATCATATGTAAGAAGACGATATGAAAATTGTGGTGATTAGTAACAGCTATTACACAAAGCTGTGAAAGTGGCAATATGCTATGTATATGGGAATATTGCGTATAATATATGCGTGTGTGTATGCGTGTATATATATATATATATATATATATAT
>NC_068988.1:62316325-62320656 GCF_001194135.2 Octopus bimaculoides | reverse complement strand
TATATATACTCACACACGCACATTTATACACGTGTTTTATACTCTAGGCACAACTAGTACTTAATTTATCGACCCCGAAAGGATGAAAGACAAAGTCGACCTCGAGGGCATTTGAACTCAGAGCGTTAAGACAGACGAAATATCGCTAAGCATTTCGCCCGGCGTGCTAACATTTCTGCCAGCTCACAGCCTTTACACCGCCTTATACACACGTGTGAATGTTCATATGCTACCTACTTGCATGTACATGGTTGTAGGCTTGTGCGCACACTAATTAAATATATATGTATACACACACATATGCTTGGGCGTAATGGGAAACATTTCTGAACGTACTACTAAACACGAAATGTTTGGCAGATAAAAATTCAGACACACGCTAATGCTACGGATTGCCACTAAACAACATATTCGTTCAACCTTGACAGCCTTAACAAACGGCACAACGTATTGTTACTAAAGGATGGAGGAAGCCGAAAACTTTTGAATTCCAATTTTTGAAAGATACTTCTGGAATTTCATTGAGAAGCAATGTTGTTGCGGCATGGCTCCACATCTTTCTATCTCCGCTTTTGAAAATCAGAGAAATCTGTGAAACCTGTTAAATGTTTCAAAATTTAGAATTGAATTATCTAAACGGATCGCAGTACATATTCAACCTCTTTTCATATTTCTCCCCGCGTGGAATAAAATAACTTTGTTCTCTCTCCACTCATCTCTCTCTCGCACCCTCTTTTTCTCTCTCACTTTCTTAACTTTACACACACACAGGCACACACACGCACGCACACTCACACACACAAACACACACACACACACACACAAACACACACACACACACACACACACACACACACACACATATATATATATATATATGCTGTTATTCTCTTATTCTTTTACTGGTTTCAGTTATTTGATTGCATCCATGCAGGAGCAACTTCTTTGAGCGTACAAACCGACCCAAAGCCTTATCTTTTAAAAGCCTAGTACTTATTCTATGAGTCTATTTTGCCGAAGCTCTAAGTTGCGGGGGCGTAAACGAACAAACATCGGTCGTCATGCGATGGTAGGTTGACAAACACAGACACACAAATACATACATACACACACAAACACATACACACACAAACGCACATATATATAGATATATATGTGTGTGTGCTTCTTTTGCTAGTTTTGACGTATGAAGTCCCTCTAAGCGTGAGGAATTATTGTATAGTAATGCCCTTATATAAATTATATATATATACAAGTAGAAGAAGAAGAAGAAGAAGAAGAAGAAGAAGAAGAAGAAGAAGAAGAAGAAGAAGAAGAAGAAGAAGAAGAAGAAGAAGAAGAAGAAGAAGAAATTTGCGTGTGTGGTATGACAGTAGTAGGATGTTGGTGGAATTCTATTAAATGGACACGTGACCTAAAAGCAACCCGTTGTGGTTGTAATAGTAGTGATTAGAATTGTTCTGAATAAATTCATGGATAGTGACTTCTGAATATATTGTTTTTTTAATATTTGCGTGGTTATTATTCTAAGGCCCTTGTAATAGTGTCATTTGCGGTGGACGCATTCAAAAGGGGTTTATATTTTGTGATAAAATATGACTCTTAAGTAATGAGTTGACTACATGTTGCATCGTCCCTGAATTTATAGAGGGTAAAAATTCTAAAGCTGGGTTGTTTGTTAGTGGCGGAAATGTCGATATGTTCGCTGAATGCTCTTTTTCTATATTCCCGAATGTTGATATGGATTCTATGTACAGCCATCCTTGAACGTGTACTGTTTTTGTTTTGCTTTTGAATTGCTCTCGACACCCAGAGCAAGTTAATACATATAAGAGGTTCTCCGAAGCACATGTGAATTTGTTTTACACTATAAAATGTTGACCCTGTTTGAAAGAGAACTCCGCTCCCTCCATTAGGTTGACGCATATACCACAGGTCTTCCGCATTTTTTTACAGTTTCCGTTTGCCAAATTAACTTATAAGGCTTTCATCGGCTCGAGGCTAGAGTAGAAAGTGCCGCGCAGTAAGACTGAAACCAGAAACATATGTTTGGGAAGCAAACTTCTTGCCACACAGTCACGCCTCCGCAGTCATAATTTTTTTTGACTATTAGAAATTGACTTATTTATAAGGACAAGAGATTTGCAAATGCTGCGATCCTACTTTCATGAAACAGAACGGCATAACTACGCTGATTTCTCTTTCTAGGTTACTTTCAATTCCGTAATAATGAAATACAATATAGAAACGCAAACTACTCTTCTTCGTTTGTTTTAGTTTTACATTTGTTAGTGGTACACAACCACCACTTGCCTTGAAATAACCTTGTGAAACTCCATCGAATTTATACGTTATCGATTATAAAATGTGAAAGGGTAAGGTATTGGTTTGAATGGTTTATAGTAATTAGACAGTTGTTTCATTTATTATTTTCTTATGGTAAGTCCTTTCAATATGATCTTTGCACTATTTCAACTCTTGCCTGTTGAATTACTTTGATTTAATTAATCTAACTATGGAAAGACATAACTACGTCTCGTTCAATTTCATTCACGAGTCGTGTTGCATAATTGCAAGCTTACATAATCTTTAAATTTTCTTCCAAATATCACTGTATGTTTGGAGTAGCAAAAGAATAGGCAAATTAGGAGCCTGTATGGGATTGCAGCACCTGACAAATATATGAATCAAATATCCTTGAAATATACCCCACACATTTTAAAAGAAAGACAAGATGTGAAACGCGATTGCATCTTCATTGAAGAGAGGAAATTAAGGGTAGTTTTCGATGGATGCATTCGATCGTAGATACGCCTGATGTTAGCCAGTCTTCAACAAAACAGTAACGAGAGATTGTTACACAACTAGCAGTGTATGAAGCGACAATATTAACATAAATACACGATTAAGCCAAATTAAAACTAATAAGACAATGCACAAGTCCATTTTCCGCAACTTCATTATTAATGACCTTTGAGGTAATTTGTAAATATGATGAGGTAAAATACACGCGACTATACAATCAGTGACAATGTTTTGCTTTGCTAAGCATAACATATTTGTGTGTGAATGTATTCTTGTATAGTTTGAAGCGGAACAAAGTTGTTTGACAGATAAAGGGCAATATAGTAGGCGACCTAAATGAATTGCAACGTACAGCATCAAATAGATTACAAATAATATCACTGGATGATTTGAGTAAACATATATTAATTTAGCTGCACATATCGATCTACGAGCTACGTTTCCCTTACGAGGGGAAATTTGTGAAACGGTCGGTAGATTTACAAAGAGTAATAAAGATATATCTAACGGAACGAAAACTACTTTTCAGAAGTTAGTATCTAAATTTCATAAAGGTAACATAATTGACTCAGAATAAGTGAAAAATTACAAGGACACCTGCAAAATGATTTGTTTGTGTTGTGAAATAAAAAGAATAGTGACTTATTCCATTCAATTCTCTTAAACTCATATTCTTTTAAACTATGATAGTTTTCATTTTTAAGAATGTATAAACAAATAAATGAACAATAATTTTTATCGAGACAAATACATATGAAAAAAAACAACAACGAACCATACAACCTTGAGTAACATTGATGAGTGTTTTAATATATCAAGTAAAATTAAACGTTCTACTTGATAGCAAAGACCAGCATCTGTTATTACCAACCAGCATATATGGTTTTGCATTATATTCTTCCTTTTATATAGTTACACTTACGACCAGAAGCATCCCTTTCATTATCATGGCACTTGCCACTCACCTACAATATGTACCTAATCAATGCTTGGAATTGAACTCAAAGAAAATCAGCATTAAACTTTAACCAGTTAAATCTCAAAGGATACTACGATGAATAACATGCAGAAACTCCACCGGCAAAGTTGCAATTGCAACGGTTACTAAACTATGCAGTCGAAACATATGTGGGTCTATCTGATGTTGTATTTATATATACAAATGAATTAAAGATAATGCTAAGGCTACTTCGTCATAATCCTTATTATTATCATTATATACATGCGTGTGTTATACATCATACCCTTCGCTCTATACCTGAGTAGTTATATATCAAAATCATTATATATATATGTATTGACATTTACGTTCTAGATACATAAAACTATGTTCGCAATTATAAGTCAGCAATTATGTAGAAATAAGTATACTTTACTATTTTCATATGACGTATCGAATTGTGTTGGTGAATGCTCTCATGGGTTACTCTAGTACATTTATATGAATAAAAGCATACAAACATACTCACACAAAACGCACAAAGAAAAAATGTGTGTATATATATATCTTCTTAATATGTGTATAT
>NC_068988.1:62312637-62316231 GCF_001194135.2 Octopus bimaculoides | reverse complement strand
ATATATATATATATGTAGAATGTGTATATATATATGCATACATACACATATATACGTATGTATACACGTGCATATACACATACATATATACGTACACTATATATTTGATTTTAGATGTGTTCACATAAAAGAAATCGCCACAACATCTATAATAGGAACAAAGAACTAACATAATAGTGACATAAAAAGTTCATTATTCCATTCAATTTCATCATTTAGCATAATTAATATATCAAGACTAATCTCTGAAAACGTAAACGGCTAACAGAGAGGAAATGAAATAGATAACACAATCGCAGATAAAAGTATTATATTAGATGAAGGACAAAAAAAATATTGTGATATTTGATGTGTTAATCATAAGAAAGAAGTGGTTAGAGATATTACTTTCTTTGGAAATTATTTTCTTAAGAAACAATAGGAAAGCCATTGATCTTGTTATATATTTCAGTTTTGAAAATGTATGTATGTACATATGCATTTATTTATGCGTAGGTATATATACTAGAACTTATTATATTTATATTATGCATAAACATATATACAGAAATAAATCTGTGTATTCTATATGTATAAGTTTTACGTTTGTGTGTGTGTGTGTGTATATATATATATATAGTGTTCTCTGTCTTTTGTTTATTTAAATTCTTCCTGTGGTTTCAAACAAAGATACAAAGCTTCATCGTTCAAATGTAGATAACGAATACAGTGTCATATTTTAAAGTTTAGAAAATTCGTGAATTTTTTTTTTTTTTTTATTATTTCCGTTACAGATTGTATTAGTCTTGTACGAGTTAGTTCATTGACATCTTGTTCCGAAAATCCAGTCTTATCAAGAGTGTAAGTTAGCTATTTTCTCACAAAACCACGTGTACTGATTATTCTTGTAATAAATATAAATTTGTAATTTGGCTTTAGAAGCTGCTGGCTTCAAAGCAGTTGTCTATAGTTATCCTGTTTCTAGTCGATTTTCAAAGAGAAATTCACATAGACCCCTCTTGACGGTACGTACTTTTCTGGTCCATCCCAAACGTTATACGGCCTGTTAGGCCCACACTGGATAGATATTTGGATGGGAATGTCCCACCAATATTCCTTGAGTTGATGTTTCAGCGCCTGTTCAACAGCAGGGTCATTCTCTATATTTATTCCAGGACAGTCTGTCTTTCCGAATGGTCATTCTTAGTATTTTCCTTTTTACGACAACGTTATGTTACATAGGAAGGTATATACCTTGATAACAATCTTGGGCATTAGCAATTTCACATGCGAGAGGCTTACACAGAAATAGACACAATCTACATTTTGGTTCCGTCTTGAATCTGCAAGGACTTCACTGCCTCTTTTGTTTATTAATTATTTAGTAGCAACCTTCTGTTCTTTGAATGCAAATGCATAACCTTCGAAGTGTTATGCCATGCATCGGTCACTAGACGAAGAGAAGCTTCGCTTCATGTGTATATTACAGCCTTTTTCAAGCCTCCGGAAAACATGCTAATGCATGCACTTCATTTTCCGTATATTAAGCGTTTCACATCCGGTCTCCTTCGAGGTATATTAGTCTGACAGTTTGGGGTTTATATGGAAGGTCATCAGGAAGAGAATGCTTCCCCAGGAGCTGTCTGCCGACAAATAGGATATTGTTTTCTTCACATATCAGGACTAATTTAATGTTTTTATTTCTCTGTTGCTGTTGTTTCGTAATTGCTGTCTGAGAGAGACTACACGACATTCAAAGTTTTGCACTGATCTCAAGTCTCATGTAACTCTGCTGACGTAGTCGATAGCGATTTCCTGAGGAGGTTTCTAGTCGTAGTATCTTCTAGGTTCTAACATCTATGGAGTGGATTTCTTCTAGAAACTAGTCAAGTGTCACAGATGTTGTAATGAGTACCGGTACTGCAAATGCAGTATGGGACATTATATCCTGTGAAGAGAATTTCGACAGCTATATTTTTTGAGTTTGACAAAATATTTTCGGGCCACTCTAACTGTACTTACTTGCCCCTTCATTTAATATGTTTCCATCAATGTCAAGCTACTTGTGGTGGCGTTTTATGTAGGACAGGTGAGATTGTGTGAACAGTTTTCGGTAGTGAAGTATTGATTTTCTTCCTTCAACAATCAAACATGAATATTTCTTTTGGTCAGCTGAGGATGTCTTTAATACCAGCTGTTTTTTTGGTATTAGTTAATGCACGGTAATCGCTTACAGGCTTTAGGTTCGTTCCAGAAACTTAACGGTTCGGCAAAAGAGACTGATAGAATAAATCCCAGGATATAATAAGTCCTGAGGTCGATTTGCTCGACTAAAAAGGCGGTGCTCCAGTATCGCCGCAGTCAAATGACTGAAACAAATAAAAGAATTGAATAATAAAAGTATATATATATATATATGTGTGTGTGTGTGTGTGTGTGTGTGTGTGAGTGTGTGTGTGTATAATGTTTGTGAGTCTATATTTGTAGTTATCTTTCTCGCCCCGCTGCTGCTCAACTGGTGTTGGATTGTTTACATTCTTTTTACTTAACAATCAGTAATAATAGTTATTAAGTTAACCTTGCTAAAACAAAACAATAATAAAACAGAAGAGAGAAAAGGAAACCCAGGAGGCGCCAGGGGTGATCTGTTCGGCTACAGCCCTTCAAAACTCTATCCTAGCAGGGCTACAGTTCAATGATAGAAGCAAATTAAAGATAAATGGTATTAAAAAATAAGCAGATATCTTTGACTCTAGAAGTTTCACTAGGTCGAAATGAATCCCTCACTGAAACTTAGTTCTCACTGGATGTAATAAATAAATTAATAAATATACTAAAAGTTAAAGCGTTTTTAGAACATATTAACAATCCCAGCATATTATTAAAGTCAGTGAAAAAGAATGTCTCTCGATAGCTCAGAAGTTAGAATGTAAGAGCATCAGAAATTTATGATTGTGCAAGCTCAAGTACACAGACAGTTTATTTCCGAAGCAAATGAATACTAGATTCTGCAAAACCATAAATAGCATAAACACAATTACTTTTCTATAAGGTGGAGTTATGTAGTATACTTATGGAAAACTGAAAGAAAACAATCTGATATGCGTTTATACACAAGAGTTTGGGCAAGCATATTTCTCATTAATTTTGGAAGCGATAATGATATACAGAGCACAATGCTAAAATCTATAAAGAAAACTACAAGAAACGTATGACGTCACCTGCCACGAATAACTATTCTGAAGATATGGAAGAATATGGCCATCGATCAAAATCCAAGCTCAATAAAAATAACACATCTAACAAAGAACCAATCCCACTTGAGTTGTATCCTAAAACGTAGTAGCAACATAAGCTAATAGATACCACCTCATTAAAACGATCAGTTCGTGAATGTATTGAAAAGTTGAATAAACCGGGATATTTCCTCCAGCAAATACAGTATAGTTAAACACACAAGGACATGTATACATATCTTCATGAACATATATCTGTATATATAGTCAAAATATCTGAGAAGTGATTTTTGTGGCACGTGGTGAATTGAAGTAAACAGATATAAAACAAAACATAGACAGTAATTTTATGTTGGAAACATTTAAAAGGTGTCTCTGT
>NC_068988.1:62309746-62311667 GCF_001194135.2 Octopus bimaculoides | reverse complement strand
GTTTTTTTGTTCTGTGTGTATCAAAAATATCGCTATCAATCTGGAGTAATAATTTGTAGTTTTGAAATCAGTAGTTCTTTGACTGCTATTTCTGAATTCTCAGTATGTTGGAGAAGCAGGTTACTGTCAATCCCTATATATTTATGATTATAAATTTTTACCGAAGAAGGTTTTTTTCATACTGAGCTACCCGGCAGAATTGTTAATTATTAATTTTATTACTAATTGATGATTCCCTGCCCTGCATATCTACATATATATATATATATGTATATATATGTATACATATGTTTAATAAAATATTTGAATAGCCCATTTGTGCGGTTGATACTATTTAATAAATATAGTCTCTTTAATTAACGGAAGTATAGTTTTACCATAGCATTGATATATTGGAACATTCCCGCACATCTCTCAACGTGTTCACTTAATGGTATCTGTTTATAACTTGGGAAACAGTTCTTTTCCACAAGAGGCTAAACATTGAAGGGACAAACTAGGACAGACAAAGGGATTAAGTCGATTAGATCGATTTCAGTGTGTAACTGGTACTTATTTAATCGACCCCGAAAGGATGAAAGGCAAAGTCGACCTCGGCGGAATTTTAACTCAAAACGTAGCGGCAGACGAAATACTGCTAAGCATTTCGCCCGGCGTGCAAACGATTCTGCCTTAAGGCTTTCTATTGTATTAGACAACTAACATATGAGAGAAAAGCTTGTTTTAAAGAAATCTTTATTTTGTTAAATAAGACAGAAATTTGTATACTTATGTGTTAGTATTTTAAAGGGAGTTTCGATGAGAGGTTCTTCTCAGTATCCTTCAACCTAAATTCATTCCTATGTTTTGGGCTGCAACCGTAACAGTAGCAGAAAACACTCACACAAAGTGCCGGGCAGTGGGACTGAACCCGGAAGCACGTAGTTGTGAATCGCGTGTCTTAATGATATTTCTAAATATGTAGGCATATACATATACAGAGTGCTTATGTGCCTGCTTACGCGTGCGTGGATATATACATACATTTTGTGCGTGTGTGTGTACATATATATATATATGTGCGTGTGTGTGTGTGTGTGTGTGTGTATTGCTCTTCACACGCACAGTCACATGTACATGTTATACATATAGACATTTATGAATGCGCACCTTTTTTTCTTTACGTATGCGTACATTTTTATGCACACACCTCCCTAAACACATCGCTTTTGGTCTTTAATAATATTAATCTTATTCGTACATTTTCAATATTAAAAAAAAAGAAGAAAATAACACAAAATTTACCGAACATGGAAGTCGTATCTGAGCAAATCGATTCGTCTTAAAAGAAAATATACAAACATACCATGAAAAATCACTGAGCAACAATGCTATTAATGAATAGATCAATAACATATCAATATCATGAGTTGTAAAATATGTAATAAGGGAAATAGTCATTAAATAACATTTGTAGCTAGAATTTTTTTGAAACAAAAATTTTGAAACAATGTATGGTATATGTTTTTCATATAATCTCCTAAGAGTCAGGCAAAAAAATCCTGAAGAAATACAATACACAATATATTAACGTAAATTCAGTAGCGTAGGTTTGGAATATATAAATGTTTGATTCTGACCCTCATGTTTATACATGTGAACAACAATAGACTATAATAAAGCAAAATGAATCGGCAAGAATTTACGTAAAGTGTGCACCACGGTAATATACACAGACACACGTAGACACACACAGACACATACATACATACTTAATCATATATGCATCTATACGTACGCATATACACATATAAACAGACATTTATACATAACATATTCGCTATATAATTTCTTTTGTTGATTCTATAATATTTTTTACTATATAATACACACTCACACAATACATCTGTGTGTGTGTGTGTGTGTGTGTGTGTGTGTGTGT
>NC_068988.1:62307992-62309328 GCF_001194135.2 Octopus bimaculoides | reverse complement strand
TATATATATATATGAAGAGAGACAGAGAGACAGAGACACAGACAGGCAGACAGACATTCAGAGACAGAGAGAAAGGGAGATAGATAGATAGATAGATAGATAGATAGATAGATAGATAGATAGATAGATAGATAGATAGAGATTGACAGACAGATAGAGACAGACAGTTAATTGCACCACGCCTTTTCTCAGGCCTGTGCATCATATCTATACAATAAAATTTACAGTTATATATTTTTACAAAGTGTGACGCACAGCTTGAAACACAGGCACACAAACGCACACACACACGTATTTAAGTATCTTCATGACGTTTATCAGTATAAGTCCGCAGGATAATTCAACTAAATCTTATAAAATGTATAAGCAACATCATACTTCCACTCATATATCAATGTATTGGTTTCAAATTTTGGCACAGGTCCAGAAATTCTGGCCGAGGGGATAATTTGATTACATGGACCCCAGTGCTTATCTGGTACTAATTCTATCAGCCTCGAAAGGATAAAAGGCAAAATTGACATTGTGGACAATTGAACTCAGGAAGTAAAAACGGACGAAAGGCCACTTAGCATTTTCCCTGCCCATTAATGATTCTGCTAATTCACTGCCTAACTTGTAATTAAATTTCTTTTATACTGAAAAGCGGTTGGCTGGTAGAAACGTTGCGGGCTGAGTATAATTTCGTCGAGGTCGACTTTGCCTTTCATCCCTTCGGAGATGATAGCATAAGTACCAGTTTAACACTGCGGTCTATGTAATTGACTTACCCCGCTTCTCCGAAATTGCTGGCCTGTTGCCAATATCTGAGAGAAGAATTAGTTTCCAACTGTGACACCAGACCAGCAATTTTGAGTGTGGGGTTAAGTTAAGGTCGGATCTTTAATATTCTAATTATATCTGCGCTGTAATCATAACATTGGTTTTAAATCTTGGCATAAAGCCAGAAACATCACGGGAAGGGGTGACGATGCATGCAGGAACATAAAATAAATTTCTTATGCAAAATATGTTCAGTGTAGTACTCAAGTACTACTATATATATACATAATAAGGCGGCGAGCTGGCAGAAACGTTAGCACGCCGGGCGAAATGCTTAGCAGTATTTCGTCTGCCGTTACGTTCTGAGTTCAAAATCCGCAGTGGTCGACTTTGCCTTCCATCCTTTTGGGGTCGATAAATTAAGTACCAGTGAGACACTCGGGGCGATGTAATCGACTTAATCGCCTTGTCTGTCCTTGTTTGTCCCCTCTGTGTTTAGCCGATTGTGGGAAATAAAGAAATAAGGAACATTAGTACGCCGGGTGAAATGCTTAGCGGTATTTCGTCTGCCGTT
>NC_068988.1:62305002-62306789 GCF_001194135.2 Octopus bimaculoides | reverse complement strand
ATATATAAATGTTTATATGGATGGATGGATGTATCTATGTATACATATATACGTATGTATAACTCTACTTGTATACACATATTGAGAGGGCGGTATAAATACGTTCAAACACACACTGGCACAGACACAACTTTATAGAAACATACACATATATATCGTACACGTCTGCTCATGCACACACGCGTGTATTTTGGGACTTTCTTGATTATATATCTGTTAATTAGAGTTCGCTACACTAAATTCAGATTGCTCATGGCTTCTTATCTACCCGTCTTGTGTATCACTCAACATTATGGCGAATGACTAATAAAAGCACACGTACCATGGGAAATTTAGTTAAGTTCACTAATCCTCCTCTAGCACCATTATCGGATTGTAAATCGGCTCTTCTCTAAACATATCGGTAATGATTTAAAATTTTTGTTGAGATTAAGATATTGTATACCTGGAATCTATAAATGAGAGTAGTATTTATTTCTTTTGGGAAATCGAAAATGCTTATAATGAAGAAAGGGGAGACGATGGCAGGTGTAACTTAGAAATTGTTGGCTATGTTTACACCGATATTTATAATGTCAGGAAGTTTTGCTTTTCCTGCAAACATTCTTA
Source organism: Octopus bimaculoides (assembly GCF_001194135.2). Classification (NCBI taxonomy): domain Eukaryota; kingdom Metazoa; phylum Mollusca; class Cephalopoda; order Octopoda; family Octopodidae; genus Octopus; species Octopus bimaculoides. Next base: position 62,306,180 of record NC_068988.1, on the reverse strand, counting down.
TTTTATCCGTTGATAAAACTAGGCATAAATGAAAAAAAAAAAAATTAAAAAAAGAAAAAATAAAAAAAATAATCGTAAGCCTCGGAAATCACACGAGAAATCTTATGGAACCATATTCTTTGGATACATATTTCTTCTTTTACTTAATAAAACTTAAGGTAATTTTAAAATAGAATTTCACAGAATAATATAACAGAACATATGCGTATAAGCACATATTTCTATCCTTCTTATAAATGAAATATGTCTCATGTGTAAAACAATATATATATATACTAGATAATTAGCTTTTTTATCATTATGAGATGTCTTGCGAGTAGACACACCGAAAAGTGAATTAACCTATACCTGAAAATTTGCAGTACAACGGATAACAAACCTCATCTGTTACGGAAATATTTATGTAAAAATGAGAGATATATTAATTTTAGATATATGTTACAATGTGCTAAACGTAAAAGCAAGTTAATATACATTAATATCTACATATGTTCCATACAGTTATCCGTAATTATTGTGATAGATATATGAGGAAGGACAAGAAAGGAAGAGCACATATTAGCCACTATTACAATGTCTGTCTGTTTATCTATCTATCTATCTATCTATCTATCTATCTATCTATCTATCTATCTATCCATTTATCTATCTGTCTGTCTGTCTGTTTATCTGTCAATCTATCTGTCTGTTGGTCTGCCTCTCTCTTTCTGCTTGTCCGTCTGTCTGTCAACCATCTAACTATCTATCAATCTATCTGCGTATTGCCAAACTTACATATGCTTTAATTGAAACGGTACAGACATAGACTGTACAAAAGACCACAGGTCACAAAAATAACAAATGTGATCCAGAGAGAGAAAGGCAGAGAGATGTCTCCCCTCTCTCTGACTTCTATGTAATTATTATTTGCGTACTCTCTTTACTCTTACTCTTTTACTTGTTTCAGTTATCTGACTGCGGCCAAGCTGGAGCACCGCCTTTAGTCGAGCAAATCGACCCAAGGTCTTATTCTTTGGATGCCTAATACTTATTCTGTCGGTCTCTTTCGCCGAACCGCTAGGTTACGGGGACTTAAACACACTATCGGTTGTCAAGCGATGTCGGGGGCACACAGACACACAAACATATACACACACACATACATACATACATATATATATATATATATATATGCGAGT
>NC_068988.1:62303867-62304568 GCF_001194135.2 Octopus bimaculoides | reverse complement strand
GAGAGAGAGAGAGAGAGAGAGAGAGAGAGAGAGAGAGAGAGAGAGAGAGAGAGAGAGAGAGAGAGAGAGAGAGAGGGATTGAGTGAGAGAGAGATTGACAGGAATGATTGAATTATAAAGCTATGAGAAAGAATAAACAGCAAAGTAAAGGTGTAAGACAAATACAGATCTAAATCATAGCAGACGGTCAGCCCGGACCATAAAATAGTTAGGGCTGTCTCAAAGAAATACACATGCTACTTATGACTTAAAAACACAAAAACATATAGATTTACACGAAACCACGCGCAAGCAAATATATATATATATACACCCGCTCACACACATAAAAATACATAATTACCCCACTAGATACATACAAACACCTGTAAAGATGAGTGCAAGTAAATATACATATGCAACTAAATACACACACATACACATACGTGTAAAGACAAACAAAGAAAGCCCATTCAGATATATACATATTGATGCACATATACATATACAAACATATGTATACATATATATAAAAATACACACATACATATACATAAATATGGATACATACACACCCATATTTTATTTTTTATTGCCCACAAGGGGCTAAACATAGAGGGGACAAACAAGGACAGACAAAGGAATGAAGTCGATTACATCTACTCCAGTGCGTAACTGGCACTTATTCAATCGACCCCGAAAGGATGAAAGGCAAAGTCGAC
>NC_068988.1:62303114-62303857 GCF_001194135.2 Octopus bimaculoides | reverse complement strand
TCAGAACGTAACGGCAGATGAAATACCGCTAAGCATTTCGCCCTGCGTGCTAACGTTTCTTATTTCTTTATTGCCCACAATGGGCTAAACATAGAGGGGGCAAACAGGCACAGATAATGGGATTAAGTTGACTACATTGCTCCGACTGTCTCACTGGTACTTGATTTATCGACCGCGAAAGGATGAACGGCAAAGTCGTCCTTGGTGGAATTTGAACTAAGAACGTAACGGCAGCCGAAATACCAATTTCTTTATTGCCCACAGGGGGCCAAACATAGAATGGTACAAAACAAATGATTGGGATCAGTAATGCAAATGGTTTACATAAATATGACTTTAAAAATTTTATAAACTATTAAAAAATCGAATGATATTAACAATACGTTAGACAACACAAATGAAGCGATGATCAGGCCACGCTCCGATCCCACAAGCCCCGATCTATCGCTGGCACCTTTTTCTTCTCTTTTTTTTTTCTGACTATTCACACGGTTCCTTGCACGCACAACACTCGTGCAACATGCTTCCATCTCTTTTGGAACGTACAATCCGAGAAACATCTCCTCTCCAGCCACACTTTCCTTTTCAAATGAAAAGTAAAAAATGAACGTAAATTGTGGCCAGAGATAAAGTTGCCTGTCTTAATTCCGTTTATCCTCGTCTTCCATACTACTTCTTTCGCTATTGCTACAACCGTGAGAAAACAATTCTTACCTTCGTTTGTTAAAACTCCCGGTGGGTCA
>NC_068988.1:62298274-62301955 GCF_001194135.2 Octopus bimaculoides | reverse complement strand
CCGACCGACTTTTCCCGGTTAATCTTTGCTCCTGCCACCTCCTCGTAAGCCTCAATAGTCTTACCCACTTCACGTAGGCGTGCTACTGAGGTTACGCTGATAGTGATATCATCCGCGTAAGCCGTAACAAACTCCTCTAGACCTGGTTCTCTCGGAATGCCACTCAACCTCCGCAGTAGTGGCTCGAGAGCCACCACATACAAAAGCGGTGAGAGCGGACATCCTTGACGAACCGAGCGTCTGATACAGAACGGCTTCGAAATACCGCTAAGCATTTCACCCGGCGTGCTAACGTTTCTGTTAGCTCGCCACCCTCATGCACACCCATATCTGCAATGTGCAATGCGGTGGGTCCGAACCCAAAACCATGTAGTTGGGAAGTAAACAATCCTTGCTACACAGTCACAGTGAAGTTGAGAAAGAGTGAAAGCTAAATGCATAGCACATTTTAACACCAATATATCAAGGCAAAGCGTGTTATCTTCTATCTATACGTCAATTCAAATTCAGATGACTTACTCTTCTATACGAAGCCTAGTGAACGTGCCTATTTTGTAAAGGTGAATGAACCGATTTAATTGGATTAGACATCGCTAAGACTAGTATTAATGCTGTCATATGATTAGAAAGGAAATTTTAAAATGTAAGGAAGTAAAAATTTAAGATCTTAGAAGTGAGATAAATTTAGTGAGCTATTCCTAGAGTTTCAGTAAGAGTAGTAGGAGAGGCGTTAAAATTAAGAAGAAAATTGCTGTAGTCAGTTCGTTGCTTTGGAGTAGATCCTTCACTGAATTCTCACAATTGATAGCTGAATTGATTGAAAGAGGATAACAGCGTAATTATTTAATATAATTGACTTTCGAATGAAAGTTGTAAAGACAATGCTCATTGATTGTTTGAACGAATAAAACTTGTTTTTAGAGGAATTCCACGAATGAACACATATATCAACAGCACAAAACGAACATGTACATCTTATAATCATGTGGTACAGCTGCATTTGAAATTTAACTGAGATATTTCCCCGTAACTAGCAAACGTAAATTTGTGGTATTTAAAATCTAAATTCAAACATCAAAGGAGATTACTGTAATAAATATTGCAAATATCGATGAGGCAAAATTTTAAGTAAATATCAGTGTCAGAGACAGAAAAGTAGAGAGCTCTAGAGGGAGTTCGAGTTTATTAATTTAATGGATAACTTAATCTAATCTCATCTTTCAACTCCTAAAAATTACATATGTGAAAATCTATTGCAGGTATATTAGTAATCGGGACATTTCTTAGAATTATTTCCGCCAGAATTATTTCTGTACATCCCTGTGTATTTTATCATCGTTTTGAAGTGTGTTAGTTTGTTTTTTCCTAAAGAGGAAAAATGACTCCGACGAAATTTGAAATTCACATACACAGGCGACAATATTTTTGCAATATTTTTGCAATATTTTTGCAATATTTTTGCAATACTATATAAGCATTTTCATCATTTGATGAGTGGGGTACTCAAAATTCTTAAGGGGACTTTTTATCTGCTTTGTACAAATGTAAGATCAAGAACAAGGTCATAGTCGAGGAAGCAATGTTCCGTAAAACGAAAGAGATATTTCTGTTGGCACAGAGATGGTGAGAACAATAAAACTACTAAAATTACGGATGCCTAGAAGTACGAGAAGAGGGCATAGATCCGCCACTGAGATGCGAAATTATCGATAAAATTAAAATCACTGGCAACTTGGCCTCAGTTGTTAAAGACAAAAACAGAAAGAGATATCAAACCCCGATGTTTCAAATAAAAATTCATCGAAGTGTAGTGCCGAAGATATGTTTCCGAATATATTTTTGAAGATAAATGGAATAATATACAGTAAGATGTAGAGAATAAGAAATAATCCTTTTGTCAACATGTAGTATTCATTCTATTCAAAAGAAGATATAAAATATACATGTTTACATAAATATCATGTTTCATATATTTTTGAAAACATTCTAACTTAAATCCCGGGTAGATGAACTTCATGCGCGTTCGCAGATAATTATCCTATTTTATTTTATTCTAAAAGAAATTTCACGTATTTTTGTTCCATGAAGACGTTACTTACGACTTTTCAAAACGATTTATGAGAAGATACGAAGAAGCATATATTTACCTGAGAACAATGAAAGATATTACTATTAGAGAAGCTAAAATATCAGTTTACGGAAAGTTGGCAGTTAAAACTGAATGTGAGATAAACTCAAACTTCATTTAGTGAACATAATGCAACATCCTTTTAGGAGATAAATAGAGGTGAAATAAAAATTACAACTCCAAATTACCTGGTGTCAATGTTTTAGCAATTTTAGTTTTCTTTAATTTAATCTAACATTTCTCTGTTCTGAAAGAAATATTGCGAAAATGTCCACACTGAATTGTATACATACATGCACAAAGAAGCGAAGTTTAGACGAAAAATATATATAAATATATAATTGAGGGTATGTACAAAAGTATTCAGATGACTTGAACTCTAGAAACATCTTACTATAAAAGGACTGCGAATGTACACCACCCCGTGCAGTTGCAACCTTTCTTTATTGGTTTTAGCTCATTAGACTACAACGTACGCAGGTACACAGACTCGCACAAACATTTGGATGTATATATACATATACATATATATATTTATACATACATGTTATATAAAATTATATATATATATATATATATATATATATATATATATATATATATACATGCACATATATACATATATATTCTATATTATGCATTATGCTCTATCTCACCATTTGTAACACGAAAACATTCCTGTTTGTGGGAGGGTGTCTGTGTGTATGCGTGTGTGAGTGCGTGTGTGTGTCTGCGTGCGTGTATGTGTGCACGTAAGTGCGTGTTTGTGCATCTGCATATTCTGTATATGTCTTGAGAAATGTCAAACCAGCGATAACTAGGTTCATTGCATTGTACATTTAGACAATAGGAATTAATTAAAATTAAGTAATGAAATGATTCAGCGAAGAATATGTTGCTCTAACTTGAAAAATGGACAATAGAATGTACAAGATAATTTTATTTTCTAAGAATTAATTTACACTTAATTACATAAGTTAATTGAATTTAATTTGATCACATCATATTCTTTATTATATTGTCTAGAAGACATTCTGAAACTTATTTAATGTATGTTTTAACAAGTTGTCTCTTGATAACACTGTATCGTTTGGATTATTTTAGAAAAGTGCATATTTGGTAACCTAGTGACTGTGGAATTTTTGTTGATTGAATATGAAACTATTGCGAAGCTGGACGTGTCGTGACATGGCTGTGTCTTAGGACGTACATATTTTTTTATAAATGCATAATATATACATACGCTGACATATGCACATTCACACACTAACGCACACACACTTACAAACACATACGCACACATATGCATATGAATAAATATATACCTTTATCATATCCAGTTTTTCAAATTACAAGTCACCGTGCGTCAGTTGGGTTATGAAATGCAATATATGTTCAGTCCCACGGCGTGGCACCATGGGCAAGTGTCTTCTACTTATGCTAACGGTCTCATTTTGCCGAGCCGCTAAGTTACGGGGACGTAAACACACCAGCATCAGTTGTCAAGCGATGGTGGGGGGACAAACACAGACACGCACACACACACACACACA
>NC_068988.1:62295703-62297892 GCF_001194135.2 Octopus bimaculoides | reverse complement strand
CCCCCCCACCATCGCTTGACAACTGATGCTGGTGTGTTTACGTCCCCGTAACTTAGCGGCTCGGCAAAATGAGACCGATAAAATAAGTACTAGGCTTACAAAGAATAAGTCCTAGGGTCGATTTGCTCGACTAAAGGCGGTGCTCCAGCATGGCCGCAGTCAAATGACTGAAACAGGTAAAAGAGTAAAAGAGTATATGAAGTCAGTTACTTGGAGTACAAGCATTCGGAGGTTTTTCTAGGGACGGTTGATTTCAGATGGAGAAAAGAAAGAGAAGGAAATTGAAAGAAGGAGAAAGAGAGAAAGTCGCACAAGTTCTAGGAGTTGTTGTTGAGTTGGCTGGAGGGCAGGTTATTCATAATTTTGCATAGGTTAACCTCTGAAAGTCAACTATGAATTGATGACAGTTCGTAAGGCAGCAATGTACGCGTTGATACATTAACATTCACTCGCATCACATGCAGTTCATAGCAAACCATATTTAACAACATAATTGAACACATAAGTAGGAGGAAGATAAAATAATTGATAGAAAATTGATTATGCAGATGCATATGAATAAATATGTTCTACTAATCCTAGTAATAATAATAGCTGCAGGAGGAGAGGCAGCAGCAGTAGTAGTAGTAGTAGTAGTAGTAGTAGGAGTAGTAGTAGTAGTAGTAGTAGTAGTAGTAGATGTTGTTTTGTGGCTGATATAATAGGAGAGACAGAATCAAATAAGTATATGCGTGGCTTCGAAATATGTGACAAGCGGGTCTCTAAACGCACCCTACAATAGAATGTCAGAAAATAATGATAAGATAAAAAACATATCCGCCGAAGTCACGTACTTTTGTTGCTAAAAGCAAATATAGAAACGTATACGGAAATTTGAAGAACGCTATGTAACACAAACTTTATCATTAATGATTATCAATCGATCATTAACATTTGTCATTAACATTTGTCATTACTAGATTGTAAAATGATTGATAAATATTATTTTCTAAAGTTCACACGGTGAAATTTACTAACTTATATTTTAATACGAGAATCATTTAGTGCATTTCACTCATTTTCTGGGGTTTTTTTTTTCTTTTCAAATACTGGAATGATTTACTCAACATTCCATTTACACTTCCGCATTTAATATATTTGCTTAAAATACATTTTTATGCTAGTATTTTATTTTAGAAAATATTGCTGTTTATAACAAATATTTCTTTTTCACTCGAAGATAAAATGTTTCCCTTTTCCTGAAACACAATCAATTAAATGTTGCTGCAAGACAATGAATTTTTCCCGGCAACAGATAGTATTCTTATTGAGTAAGCATCGCTAACAATATATACAGACACATAAATACACACACACACCGACACACACATACATATACCCACACATACATACGCGTATGTGACCGCATATAGAAATATAAGCAAACACACGCACCTCCACACGTATATACACATTTATAAAGATATATATATATATATATATATATATATATGTATGTATGTATATATATGTGAATGCACGTTTGTGTGAACGTCATATACATTCGTACATTCACATATATAGAAAGTTCCATGCCTCGGCATACGGTATACAAACACTGACACAAATATGCAAACATATCATGTATTTCTCTTCTTTCTGCAAAAGATTTCATCAAGTAAAAGAAAATAACACAACAAAAATCAAAAGGAAAACTCTTATATGCACCAAGTCAGCAGCATGCGTATACATGAATACAAAACACGCACACATGAATACAAAACAAGCACACATGAATACAACATGCGCATACAATAACACCAACTAAATGTACTGTGCATATTATTCTCGGTGACAAGTATGCTTTACTATACAATCTTTTGTGTAACATTTAGTTTTCTTTCCGTATGTATTTGGAAATCATAACCTCCGGTTAACCCTAAAATGTTCCATGAATTGAGATTGAGATTGTAGTAATTTCATTTTCCCTCAAGGGCAAAGTGTTTAATAATCACAAGGATATATTTAGAAAAAGTGAATAATACGAAGTAAATGGGGAAAAATATGTTCCACGAAGTTGCCTAAGGTTTAGCATATTTTAGAAAATACTAGCTATTCTCAAATCTGTTCTGCAAGGATAGAAAGTAGCATCTGAATTATATGTATAAAGGTGTGTGTGTGTGTGTGTGTGTGTGTGTATGTGTGTGTGT
>NC_068988.1:62291371-62295411 GCF_001194135.2 Octopus bimaculoides | reverse complement strand
CATGTGTGTGTATGTGTCTGTGTTTCAGTGTGTTTGTGTGTGTGTTCACGTGTGTGAGTGTGTGTGTGTGTGTGTGTGTGTGCGAGTGTGTAATATATTATATAATATTTGCCATAGGCTAGGTGAAAAGGAATATAATGTATCTGCACAAAACAATATATATGAATGGATGTTCTCTTCTGCTTTTAATTATTTCAATTCTTCCTGAGAGGAAAGAGTTGGTTTCTAGCAAAGATGGAAAGCTCCATCCTTGAAAAGTATATAAAAAAAAAAAAAAAATGTAATATTTTAAAATTTTTTCAAAAGTCTTGCATACTTTTACTGTTCGATGTGCAAATTATATACGACCATGTGCAATTTGGTTGATTTCCCTTTCTGAAAATGCTTCTTTATACCAGTTATCACATAGGCATTTACACACAAAGTCAAATCTGTTGGTATAAATGTGAATTTATAACCTGGATATAGGAGATGGAAGTGTTGAGGCAGTTATCTATAGTTATCTTCAGTCTCTGTGATATATACGGCAGCGAACCGCTGACCACTATGATAAGTTTTCTTGTCTGTCCCAAACAACAATGTTTGGCCTCTTAAGTTTACAGATGATACATTTTGATTGTAATGTTACACCAATGTTCCTTCTCTTGATGTTTCTGCATGAATTCAAGGACAGGGAGATTCTCTATATTTATTCGAGGACAGTCTTTTTTTCCAGAGAAAGCTTTATGTATTGTTTTTGTCAATAATATCGTGTCGCAGAAATTTCTCGGTAGGTGATCATAACATGTGGGACGTCTTCCAAGGAAATATGACATTTTAGTTTACATTTTACAGGTTTCAGGGGCTTCACTGTCTGTTTTGTTTATTAAGTTCTCGTAGCAATCATCTGATCTTGTATTACAAATTCATACCTTTCGAATTATAATGTGATGTAGTGGTCACGACTGTAAGAGAGGGTTCTCTTCCTACCAGCAATACGGTCTATTCCAAATCTTCTAGAAACATATCATGCGTGGATTTTTTTGTGTATAGGGGTGGTGGTTGGCGGGGAGTATTCTGAACACCCTCACATCCAGGTCTTATTTTAAATATATTAGTCCGACTGCTTTGGGGTAATATGCTAAGTCATCAGAAATAGAATGCTTCCCGAGGAGCTCGCAGGTGACACATAAAATATTGTCCTCTTTACTTTTCCGCATTAAGTTAATATATATATTTTTTGTTGCCGTTGTTTAGCCAGTATGAGAGAAACTATATGACATTCGAATTCAGCTTGCACTGAAGCTGCTAACTCTGTTATTGCTTCTTCCGTAGAGCATTTCGACATCAATATTCCAGTAGTGATTTCCACTTGATGTTAGCATCTTGCAGGTTGATTTCTCCTAGAGACCAATCAAGTATCCCACATTTTGGTACGCTGGTAATACAAATGCAATATTGGATTACTCGTTGTAAGGTCTATAGATTTTCGGCTGCTATATTTCTCGAAACCTGGCATGATATTCTTGGTTCATTCTATATTCATCCACAGTAATTTTAAATTTTTATCAATGTTTAGGTACTTGTAACTTTCTGTTGTGTAGATGCCCCCAGGCGATAAGTAAGCTAGTCCAATACGTAAAAATAGCTAGTCGCAAAGTGCGAGAGCGGGAGAGCGAGATGGAGCTGTCGGTAGACTAGACGTCGAATTCGGTAGAGTCGAGTCGCCGGGAGTAAGAGTTGAGTAGTGGTCATCCGCGCGTGCGATTTAGCAGTGGCGACGAGGATTTCGTAGCTCACACAGCCACAGTATTGCGATATAACACTTTCTTTTTGTGGAAAGAGAGAGTGAGAATATTGGTGCATCAGATTCGGTTCTCTTGGACTCATCTTCCCTTTTTGACCATGAAAAATGATCATCAAATTATATTTTTATAATTATAATTATATGTGTTTAGACACATACGCATATATAAATAGATATAGATATATGAATAAAGGCGTGGCCGTGTGGTAAGAAGCTTGCTTCCCAACTGCGTGGTTTCGAGTTCAGTCCCACTGCCTAGCATTTTAGACAAATGTCTTCTAATATAGCATCGGGTCACCGAGCAAAACCTTGTCAGTGGATTTGGTAGACTGAAACTGAAAGAAGCCCGTCGTATGAGTGTGTGTATATATATATATATATTCACTCACGTATGTAACATAGCATTTGAGTAAAAATACGAAGTGACTGCGATCTAAATTGTAATAGCGAATACATTGTACCCATGTATATTTGTGCCAAGTACTTAAACCGTCATCTTTAATGTATTTACGACCACTTACCTTTAGCCGTATATGTACATGCATAAGTCTTGCATGAGTTTGTGCGTGTGTGTACATATATAGGTACATGTATCTATATGTGGATATACATACATATATATATATGTATATGCACGTACACACACGTATATATATATATATATATATATATATATATATATATATGCATGTGTATATACCTGCATATCTTTATGTATGTACGTATGTATGCATGTATGTGTGAATGTATGTAGTATGTACGTATTCCCTCGCATATATCTTTATATATGGATATATACCGTTGAAGGTGAAAGAGGTGAATTTAAAATTGAGAGCTATTAGGTACGAATGGAAATTCCAGAAACAAAAGCAAAAAAAATAGATAAACAATGCAATGCTCCTGTCTGTATTATACACGGTTTCTCAACTTTGAGCTAAAGGAGAAATATGTTACACATAAAATCCGATTCGACCTCCAAGCCAATACAGTTTCTTTTATTCTTAACGTGATAAATTCACTTAAAAGTTATGAATAAATTCCCCGACGTTCTCAGGCGTATCAAACAGTAAAGATAAGAGTAAGGCAAGGAAAATGAAAGCCGCTTCAAGCAACCCTTTCACCTGTTTCAAATTCAATTGTCGAGAAAGTTTTGAAATTGCCATCATGATTCTCACTAAAGGGCGTGAACTTGGAAACTTTGAAGATTCTGGAGGAAAAAAAAAGAGATCTACAAAGATTTCCAACTGTGGCAAGTGAATTATGCATTTAAATGCTTTCAGCGATACAGTTGTGAAGTGATCATACAAGAATAACATGTGGCATGCTAAATGAAGGCAGTAAGAGGTCAGTAAGAAAAAATAAAATTTTACTGGTTACGTCAGTGGTGAACTTAGCTCAAGACATGTTAAACATGCGGACGTTTTCGTTGGAAATGCACACACTGTCGTCTTATGATCTCAAAGATATATTATATTCCAAGTTTATCAAATTAACAGACACTAAATTATGATAAGCGATTCATTCAAATGTTTGTTTGCCATATTAAATAGCATATATTACGCTATTGGACTGTGGCTATAAAAGGACAGAACATTGTAAGTTGTACTCGAACAAATCTAGACGGGGCTTACTTTTTCTAAATCTAATATTATCCTATTCATATCGAACTATTAATTTATTGTGATGTAAACAAATCTCTTCTAATGGCGTAGCTTTCTGAGTCAAATAAAAACACATACTTATTCACACATACATACTTACATACATACATTCATACATACATCAACAAAACATAAACACAATAGACCTGGTATAATGATTTCTGACTGAGAAGCGAAACTGTGTACAGTTGTAAAAATCAGCTGCCCAGCGGATGTTAATATAAAGGTGAAGATCATTAAAAAAACAAAAAAAATTACCCTGAATTTTTGAGAAATCTTCAGTAACTCCATCCAGATTACGAGTTCAGGACCATGCCTATAATTATTAGGATACTGGGGTATGTAACAGACTGCATAAATACCAATTTTCAGAAATTAGGCTTTTGAAAACCAGGAAAGAGATAACTGATTCGAAGACTGCAGATCCAGACCATCTCCGGAATTGTAAAAATCTATAAAACTTTCCAGAAATTTATCATTTAAATATATATATATGATCATGTGTAGACATGCAGCTATATACATGATAATACATACATAAATCAAAGCATAAAAATCTACACATATACATACATACATATATATACATATAC
>NC_068988.1:62289734-62290914 GCF_001194135.2 Octopus bimaculoides | reverse complement strand
TATATATATATAGTGAGAGAGAGAGAGAGAGAATGAGGAAGTGAGTGAGATGGGTTTTTTTCCAGTTCTGTGTTGCCTCTATTAAAGATATAATCCATAAAAGTCAATGTGATTGATCTTATGATCAGGAAAATTAAAATGAATGCTGCATATATAATTTGAGACATACTTATGCGCACACATCCACACGTTCCTATATACACACACATATACATACATACATGCATGCATACATACATGCATGCATAAATACATACACACATACATATATACACACACACACACATATATATATATATATATATATATTTACACACACACATGCACATGCATATATATATATATATATATACATATCCGTGTTAGAAATGTTAGACAGAATAATTCATACAAATCTGTCGCAGCATTAGATTTTGTTAACTTTTACAGAACTAAATAATCTATACCTTTAAATAACAGGGCTAAAGTTGAACAAACCATAAACAAGCGTCTACAAAAAATCGTTACATATTTTCATTGATCAACTCCATGTGTACATGTTCTTATTTTAGAATGTAACATTATCAAATTCTCGTTTACAGTTATTTTCACCTCATATATATCTATGTTAGAGTCTCTGTGTGGGTATGAAGGTGTATTATATGTATAATTATATACACACATACATACATACATATATATATATATATATATATATATATATATATATATATATATATATATATATATATATACGTATATATGTGTACATATGCGTGTGTGTGGGCGCGTGTGTGTTAGTGTGTGTTTGAGTGTTTGTGTATGCATGTGTGTGCGTGTGTGTGTGTGTGTGATGTACACAGACGTACGCACATTTCCATGCATCTTCAGGAAATACAAATATCTATATTAATGTAAGCGTATACATGGACACACAACAAAATGTATGCACAGAGGTACGAATGTATGTGTGTATGTGTTCGGGGAAACGTTCTAATATTGCTTATTAATATATACACATGTTCAATAATGCATATGCACAATAAATGATTTTTTGTAGGCAAATCGATATTTGTGAACATTAACATATTTTCCATTAAGCTCCATCGGTAAAAACGTACATATACATTCTGAGACAGAACTTTGCTTCTATAAGCAGAAATACATATATAGTTGTATATATATATATATATATATATAT
>NC_068988.1:62287468-62288817 GCF_001194135.2 Octopus bimaculoides | reverse complement strand
TATATATACACACATACATACATATATATACATTTGTGCGTACGTGTATCTATATGCCTATTTGAGTCACTGAATCGTGCATGTAAAGGATGTTAACATCAAAATAAAACTACAAAGACGTGTTTTACTGACTACATTATTTGCTTTATGTTTCATAAACCTTTTCCAATCTCTCTCCATCAAAAATGTTTTGGACTGATACTTAGACCATTGGAAACCTATAAACAAGAACGTTTTTGTTAAGAAACTGCAAAAAAAAATACATGTATGTATACGAAGAGACATACGCACGCACACACTCACACATGCATACGCATTCACAGAGTATGTATATATATATCCAACATATAACATATAAGCATATGTAGAGGTATATCGTTTTCTTTGCTGCACATTACGTGTGCAGTTCAATTACACCTGCACCCTCGTACTTGTATAAAATATGAGCACTTCTTTGCACATCTTTGTAGATACACAGAAACACATAGACGCGTATATGTAAATATACAATAAAATATATTTGTATATGTGTATTTATGCATGTACGTGTATACGTATGTATGCGTGAATATATGTAAGTTTTCATATATGTATAGATGCTTATACGTCAGCTTTTCAATGTTTGCATGTGCTGAAAATTATATTTGCTTAGATGCCATTTTGCTTCTATTTTACTTATTTCTTCTGCACGAGTCTGGAAAACGGAAATAAACAGGAAATTCGTTTTTTGTCTTATACATAATGAAGGATTTTTTGCATACATATATTTCACCTTTGATATGTGTACATACACTACATTTTTATGCTGATATTTTTGAAGTGTATCATAATCCTGTATACGTCATGGATTCTTGCATATTTTTCAATAAAAAATTCGTACAGAATAGGAACGTTTTGCATGTTAGCAATTATATGTATTTGTGTGTGAGAATATATATATAAATATATGTGTATGTGTGTGTTAGAGAGAGTGTGTGTGTACATATATATATGCATGTACGTGTGTGTATGCGTATGGATGGATGCAGGTTTGTGCGTTTATTTAAGTATCGAAATGTGTACATAAAAATATATATGCAGGCTAATAGATATGTGTAGATATCTCTCTCGACACACATATTTTAATGCATATGTAGCTATATAGGCAATGTGTGTTCGTTGTTCTGCAGTGTTCTGTAAGATATTCTACGAAAACAATCTAGGTTTATTTCACAAATATCATGTTCCGTTTATCACAATTGACCAAAGGATGACAACGAGGAAATAGGAGTAACGATTTACATTGTTCCAACACACAGCTATACACACACGCGCGTGGTCGTTTGTATATACATTTATATACATCTTTT
>NC_068988.1:62285181-62287385 GCF_001194135.2 Octopus bimaculoides | reverse complement strand
TATATATATATATATATTGGGTTGGTGCATAATTATTGCGGCTTTTTTTCAAGAAAAAATTTTCAACAAAAAAATAACATATAACAAAATACGTCTTTAAATGATTATTCCGGAGCATATTCACCATCTACTTCAATTACTGCTTCCCAAGCAAATGGGAAGCAGTAATTTAAGACCGTCATTTAAAAATTAGCATCATCCTGCGTTTGAGAATTTAAAATCACTTCTTTAACTTTCTAAGACATCTCAACGCTTATAAAAGCAAACTTCGTTTGTTTGTTTACGTTTGTCGTAATTTGAATTTTACATATGATAGCGTCTCATAAAGCGAGATTTCTATACCTCTTAAATTTTCAGTAAAACTTGTGGTTGGGTAGTTTAGCTTAATTGACCGAGAGCACCGCGACGCGCAATCACGGAGGTGTGAGTTCGAGTCTCATGGCTGGCCGCCTACTCTTTTTCTGCAAAATAGGGGGAGTTTATCCTGTTCGGGCTATATTAATAGCATTATCCTGCGTTTGAGAATTTAAATACATATATATATTTATACACACATACACTCACGCGCGCGCATACACATACGCACACAAACACGTATATATGTGTGTGTGTATGGAGGTGCTGTATACATGCATATAGTTGCATGTATTTGTAGCTATACCCATTACTAAATACAGAGAAAAAAGAGAAGGAGAGAGAGAGAGAGAGAGAGAGAAGCGGAGACGAAAATTTATACACTATTTCGATCACCTTAGATAATGTCCACGCAACGCAAGCATTTTTGAAAATAAATACCTATTTATATGCAAGTTTATGGCTGATATTTCAATTCTTTCAACAGTTGTGCATAACATGCAAACTGCTTTATTACTGAGATATGCTGTACCTCTTTTAGTTTTTTATCTTTTTAGAGGCTCGATGACGATTTTGTGATAGACATTATGGAAAAATTTGCCTTCGTAAATCATGAGAAATATATACTTCGAAATTTCAATATTAGCTGGCTTCCCATTTTGATGGGAACGAATGATATATGTTTCATATATATTACAAACGTGCGCGAAATAATTATTGGATTTACGTTTTGCCACAGGTGTGTTACCTTTCTCATAAATAAGGTAAACGTGGAAATATGACAAGATGACAAGTGATCATAATGTGTAACAAATTCAAACTTGCCACGTGCAATATAACAGAATTATGTAAATCACAGTATAAAGATGTGAATCAGCAAACAAGGGCGCACAACCCATAGTCCTTAGTTTTGCAATTTGAGGGAGAAATTTTAACATGATTGACGTTTAATAAAGTCACTTTTGGAAGGATAAGAGTCTACGTATGCAAAATTTGAAGAGATCCTTACGTTGTTGAAAGGCGTAAGTTATTGAAGAAGACGCGTGTAGTGTCATATGAGGCGCAGAAGTATCGAAGGTGAGAGAGATGTTAGCTATGGCAAATGATTATAATTGTGATGCATTTTATGCGTATGGAGAGGCAATGTTGTAGGCGATGAATGATTCTTTGAAGGCAATGTGTGTGTGTCTGTTTTGTGTTTTGAAATCATTGTGTTTATGTTTTGGGCGTGTTGATGCGTGTATACGCATCGTGCTTTTTGTTATAGCTGCGATTTATTTGCTTCGGGTTTGTGTGTTCTGCCTAGTATTATGTTAAATATATGTTTCAGTGAACCCGCATAATACTAGAAAAATACGGGCCGAATGTTCAATAGATACACATAAGTAGCGCGAAAGCGTAATATGAGAAAGAACCATTTATTAAGTTAAATGCAAGTCTCTCAATTAATACTGTAAAGGCAGAAAATGCAGTGAATTTGGACAAATGAGTTTAATTTGGAGTCCAGACCTCAACCGACATTTATTTCGGCGGACATCTAGAATAACAGCGTAAACCGATGCAATCTTTATTTGATACGAATGACCGCATGGTTGGTATGTTGTAGAGTGAAATATGCTTCTGGTTTTCATAACGAAGATGGAAATGTTTTGTTTGTAATACGTTAATGGTGTTGGTCAGATGTAGTATCGAAGGTGGGAACAAAGCATTCGTGCGGAGAGCTGAAGGAAGAGATTGACTAAACTGGGGGCAGTTCTACAACTCATAGCAGTCTTGATAAACAGTTGATAAACTACAAGTGAAACGAGTCATTGCTCAGACACAAATAAGTACACACAGACTCATATATA
>NC_068988.1:62283637-62284817 GCF_001194135.2 Octopus bimaculoides | reverse complement strand
TATATATATATATATATATATATATGAGTCTGTGTGTACTTATTTGTGTCTGTCATTCTGTCAGCGCGTGAGCCTGAGTAAATAAATAAATATGTATGGGTGCATATATGTAAGCATGCGTATATGTGTAGAGTTAGCAAGCAAACATTTATGATGAAATATGGGAAAAAAAAAACAACATAAAACTAAGTGCTAATTTTCTTTCCAACTGAAAATGTGATCACATTTCAAAATAGCAGGTGTGTACTCATGTAATATTGAAAACATCCAGTTTGAAAACTTGAAGAAAATTATAAAGATTTATTTTAAATGACACATGTACACACACAACATACAGATGCGCACGCGCACACTTCACAAACAAACACGGGCACACCCACGCATCCAGACACTCACACACCCACACAGGCACACACACACACACACACACCTATGCATACACACACACACACACACACACTTATATATATATATATGTATACATATCGGCATATGTACAGATATATATGCATACAGGGTGGGCTGAAATGTTCACACGTTGACGATGAATGTGTAATGTGGTAGGTGTGAAAACTCGAGTGCATTAATTTTAGCACTTCTCGTTAATGGTTATATTGTTTTTTTTTTTCCAGGTAAAACCGACTTTTCTTCAAAAAGAACAAAATTTGTCATCCTGGTGTTATTAAGTTCATGCAGAAGAAGGGTTTAGCCCCACCAACGACATTCATACTGACATGGTTGCTACATTAGGAGACGACGCATCAGCTTTATTAACAGTGCCCCAGGGGAAAAGTGTATTTAAAAAGGGGAAAAGTGTATTTAAAAAGGGGATTAGAGATTGTTCAAGATGAACCACAGTCTGGACATCATTCAGCTTCCACCACCGAGGAAAACATTGATCCTATTCACAAGGTCATAGATGAAAGGCGATTGACTATGTCAACTTGTTGAGGCAGTTACAAATTTCCATCAACATCAAAGGCCAAGGAAAACTGACGAAATGTGACTTGTTACATCAGGTAATGTTCCAACACTAAAGTCCTTGGTGTCAATGGTCGTTGTGCGTGATGTGTTTAGCTCTTGATCACAAGGCGTCCCTCGGTCCTGCAACTAAATACATACATGCATGTATACATACATACATACATGTATACATACATACATGTGTGTATACATATAT
>NC_068988.1:62281048-62282450 GCF_001194135.2 Octopus bimaculoides | reverse complement strand
GGCAAAATTGTTAATTATTAATTCTATTATTAATTGACGATTCCCTGCCCTTATTCTTGTGTATTCTTGTATATATATATATATATATATATATATATATATATATATATAGAGAGAGAGAGAGAGAGAGAGAGAGAGAGAGAGAGAGAGAAAGAAAGAGAGAGAGGAGTGTCCCAAAAGTGTATGCACACTTTAAATAATTGTTAAGTACGTGTTTATTAAAATGCATTTCATTTTCACAATTTTATAAAATCTACAGACATTATTTTATTGTTTTGTCAACGCCTGTTTTCAAACTGAGGTCCGTTCTGGTCCAGGCACTGTTGACAACGTGAAGCAATGGAATCACAAACACTACGAAAGAATTTCTCTCAAATCAGTGACTGTTTCAGGCTTCATAGCGTAGACTTAGTGTTTTAGGTGTCCCCATAAATAAAGTCTAGTGGTGTGAGGTCTGGTGAACGCGGAGGGTTTTCAACGAAACCCTTCGACCAATCCACCTGTTTGACAAGATTTCATCAAGGAAGGATCTAACATCGCGATGTTAATGTGGGGGTGCCCCATCTTGCTGAAAATAAAACTCCTCATCTTCAAAGTCTTCTCTAATGCTTGGCATGACAGCCTGTTGAAGGGAGTTCAAGTAAATGGGACCAGTCACAGTAGCGTCAAAAAATAACGGTCCAATTTATCCTTTTGATGATAAGCCACACCACACTGTAACTCCTGGTAAATTAACATCGTGTTCCAACATAACATGCAGATTCTCAGATTCCCAGTAGGTGCAATTGTGACAGTTATTTGAACCATTTAATTTGAATCTGGCCTCATCACTCCACGTAATCTTAGTTGGAAAGTGTGCATCTTCTACATATCATGCCAAGTACCACTCGCATACTGTCTGGATCATCGTTATTAATAGCATGAACTATTTTTGGAACGTAACTTTTCTATTGACAAATTTTCAAAATGCTTAGGACA
Organism: Octopus bimaculoides; assembly: GCF_001194135.2. Lineage (NCBI taxonomy): Eukaryota > Metazoa > Mollusca > Cephalopoda > Octopoda > Octopodidae > Octopus > Octopus bimaculoides. The sequence continues at coordinate 62,281,472 of NC_068988.1, read as the reverse complement.
GATGATTTTGAAATACCTGTCTCACGAATCGCTTGCCGCATAAATTTTCTTGAACTTTGGTGATACGTTTACAGCACTCCTTGTTTTGAGGGAATTGACGATGTTCGTGGTCTTCTGGAACGCTTCTTGTGGACGTTCTGAACAGTTCCATCGGCTTCAGACTTATCTCTAATTCGAGTAATGGTAAGTCACGTTGGTGGATCTTTCTGAAACTCCCTCCTAACCTTTCCACTTCAGCTTTCCACTTCAGCTGCGTTTTCACACAACCAGCAGCATTTTAGAATGAATTTCTTTTGTTCAAATCTTAGTCTGACTGCCATCATTAATTCCAGTATGTTTTACCTGAAAAGAGAAAACACCAATTCTGTTAAAAGCTGTTAAAATGTGTATACAGTCTTTTGGGATACCCTATATATATATATAT
>NC_068988.1:62279817-62280412 GCF_001194135.2 Octopus bimaculoides | reverse complement strand
AACACTGATACATATATACGCATATCCTTGTAACTTCCCCTCTTACAACCTATGAATCTGCCTCTATCTATCTATCTATCTATCTATCTATCTATCTATCTATCTCTCTATCTATCTACCTATCTACCTATCTATCTATCTATCTATCTATCTATCTATCTATCTATCTATCTATCTATCTATCTATCTATCTATGTATCTAACTATCTGTGTGTGTGTATGTACGTATATATATAATTCATTTGCTTCCTGAATTTTATGCGTATCTTTTGAGGAAACATATTACATTTAAATGGATTTTTTCCCCATTTAAATTCCTTGTATTGAAAATGTATGAGAAAAATTATGCATACAGCATTAATATATGTCAAAGTATTATATGAAAAGTAAGATGAAGAGTAAGTTTCCTTTTTTTCATTTTCTCCCACCGAATATTAATATTATGTGCATATATTTTTACATCACATGGAATATGATATATAATTCAGAAATATATTTCCATTCCATGATTATTTTATATTTTGCTTCATTTCGTATATATATGTGTGTATGTGTATGTGTATGTATATATATATATATATATATATATATATAT
>NC_068988.1:62278001-62279104 GCF_001194135.2 Octopus bimaculoides | reverse complement strand
ATATATATATATATGTCATATTTATCTATGTATACATATATATGAATCTACATACACGTATATATTTGCATATATATAAATGCACACACCCATATATATATATATATGTCATATTTATCTATGTATACATATATATATAAGGAGAGAGAGAAAGAGAGAGAGAGGGGGGAGGGAGAGAGCACTCGAATTGTACATAAATTACGGGAATACTCAAATGTATAAAAAAGAAAACTTTTGTTTTCGAGCTTACAACTGTATTTGAGGAAGGGAAATTGATATTTACTTTGAATTTTAGTTGTTTTACTAGAAATTTTGTTGATTCTATCCTAGTAGGCCATTCATATATTCGTTGTGAGAAGGTCTCGTATTTGGTTTTCATCTTACAATAAGGAAATTGTATTTATCTTTCTTATATGTTCCTTTCATTCCCATAGAAGATGTCATGAAAAAAACATCGCATCTATTCTTCACACCACTGATTTCGTTTGCATATACTTGGACGTCATCATAAAAATAAAATCTTAGGTGTCATAGTGATGTGTCTGTTTTGCTTTGAGCATGGTATATAACTTTCTGTTTATCTCAACTGAATCAGTGAAATATTCATTAGAAGTATAAGCAGCTTCACCTAGATACTACCTTCTTCGAATGTATCACTTTCTGTACTTTATCCTGACAGAATCATTTCACTAACTTCCTGTATATTTATTTGCATTATTGTGGCCTAGAGTAGAACGAATTTGTGCAACGCACCCCTCCCTCGTTGACCCACCGCTACACATTACAACTCCACCATCTGTATAGGCTCTTGGTCTCAAAAGTGAGGGACCAGGAGGGAAGGAGGACGAGTTGAACAGTGTCGTATATACAGTGAATCATACCAGTATTACTTGGGCTAGCGATGACAGATGAAAGATATATACAACACGTTAAAGACATAATTCATATATTCAATAAGACATTCAATATTTCATTTCATTGTACCATCCATTTTTATATTATATATTATATATTCCATATTCTATATCCCACATTAATTTTACAAGAATATAAATAAAACAAAAAACAGAGTTGGAACTCTTTTAAATAAAATAACATATTCC
>NC_068988.1:62275870-62277879 GCF_001194135.2 Octopus bimaculoides | reverse complement strand
ATATATATAATATTTTACGATATATTTTGACAATATAGGCATTTTTATGGACCATGTCCTATATTCGCAGTTTTTCGTAATGCAAGAAACGTAACCCTTCTGAATTCTGGGGGACTACTGTATTCTGGATCGATGATTGTATTCGTTAGAAGCTACACAGTACCTCAAAAAAACCCATTTTTTTCAGCGACTTATATGGTGGTGAAAGCAGCGTTCCTCCCATTGACATCCAGGATGCATAGGATCACACGAGCCATATGCATTTCATACAATATTTTCATGGAATAAACCTGTTCCTCTTTTACAGATTACTAAGGACTTTTGTATTTTTTTTTATCGTATTTCTTTCTGTATACGCCACCCAGCCAGTTTGATATTTTTGTGTCTATAGAAAGCTTACTGTTAAATATCGATAAGGCATCCCAAATAGACAGAAGTGTTATTTCAATTTTGTTTTTTAGTATTAAGTGACAATCAGCTCTCTTAGCCAATTTCCTATCTAAAAATTCTTCAATCACATCACATGCATAACACTATTTCCACTTCATGATTTAGAGTGCTGAAATGACAATGGATCTTTTGGATTGCTTTTTGCCACAAACCATCCTATATAATCTATTATTTCTAACTCTTTATGTTTTCATTCATAGAATGAAAGCATATCTTCCAGAGAGACAGCCTCTATATTTTTCCTTATTCATTGTTCACTTATCCCTGTATAAACCGCCGTCTCTGGATTTCTTTTTAATTATTTCTATCTTACATTTCTGCCATGTTTTTACAATGATAGCATTTCTTCCTGGAAGCTTTCAAATGCTGTTTGAGGTTTATCAATTCATATTTACATTCCTACCATTGTATTTTACAATGTTTGCCTCTGAAAAGTGTGTACCGATGTGGTTGTACCCATTTAAAGAATATATTTATATAACGAATGCTCTTACCAGATCTACATTCTAAACAGTTTTTCATAATCGATTTTTGCATTGTTTCAATGTTTTGCGTATATGTATATATGCATGTGTATATGTAAGCATGTATGATTTGGCTATTTTTGCATCTAGAATTGTGCATTGTTATTAAATTTTCTCCGATTTCTCTCATGAAATCTCATTTTCGCTTACTTGTGCGCAACATTTTTCCATGTCACAGTTTTTCACATTCTTGTCCATTCACACGTTTCTTTTACAACATTCACATTGTTATTGTCGTACTCATTCTAGCTTTTACTTAATACTTACACCTGTTCAACCCTCCTACTATCCATGTTCCCTTCACACACACTAAAATGTTGCACACGCAAACGCACCCTTAATGGCTACAAACACATATGCATACAAGGTACCTCAAACACCCATTAAATTCGCCATTATATTTCTGTGCCTGCACTAATCTGCACTCATCTACACATGACAAGGGCATGAAATGCACATACAACATTGCTAGAAAATACTTATATCGAAACATATATACACTGCTATGCATGCACGTATGCAACCGTTCACTCTTCTCTTTTTGCAATAATATCTGTGCAGAAATGTTTGTACCTGATATTTTTGCACTGTATGCAGATAAAACGACTAAAATTAGTGAATAGATCTGCTGTTGATCGTTCAGACATCTACTTAATATGAAAATATAAAATTTATTTCTATAATATTTCTGAAGTGCAGATTGCAGGGAAGGCGAATGAAATATAAATGTCAAGTCATTACGGCCGTTTCAAACGACTCCTTTAATTGATTAATGAAAGCATTACATCATTGCAAAGAAAAGGTTTTCGTCAGATCAGTGCATAGACTTTAGACACAAAGGACTAAACAACTGTTTTAACATATACGAATATGTTCGTTCTTTGTGTTTGAAGTCTATCCAATCATCGGACCAAAACTGTATCTTTGCAATTATGTAATGTTTTCATTAATCAATTAAAGGAATCGCTTGCAAAGGCCATAGTGAATTCAGACATGTACATCTTTGTTCCTCATTTATATATATATATATATATA
>NC_068988.1:62272463-62275747 GCF_001194135.2 Octopus bimaculoides | reverse complement strand
TATATATATTGTTCTAATTTAACTAAATTTTAAGTCTTTGTGCAGCTGAAGATTGCTCTGCATTTTAAATTGATGGAATCATTGCATTGTTCAATTAAATGGAGTTACATGAAACGATCGTACTACACTACTACTGGACATCCTTGGGTTTTTTTGTGATTTTAATCACCTTACTTTGAAAATGTATGGATAATACCGTACTAAATTCTGGTGGCTCAACCTAAGTACCATATTCAGAGGTAGCGAGCTCGATTCCCGGACCGGGATATGTGCTGTGTTCTTAAGCAAGGCACTATTTTCACTTTGCCCTTCCTATGTAGAACTTTAGTGACGTGGAGAGGGGAGGCTGGTATGCATGGGCGGCTGCTGGTCTTATCCGGACTTGTGCCTCAGAGGGGATATTTCTAGTTGCAATTCTAAGGTTATTCATTATTGAAGGGGTTATTTACTCTTTATGCATATATATTTCTATATATATTTAATATGTTCTTCAACACAACTTGTCAGCTTCAAGAATGCTTTAGGCAACATTCCTGCTGCATTTTAGCTATTACTGAGCAATTCGAATGCACAGAAGAAGTAGGGTGATCCAATCTATTAAGAAGATAGGTCACGAAGGCAATGCTATTCAATTAGTATCACTTCAAAGCATAAACAATAAGTAGAAAACATGTTGACCAAATGAGAATTCTAAAGGAAAATAAAATATATATTATTCACCAACGAAGACATTCTGCTTCAGAACAATCATTTAAATAAATATTTAACATGAATCGAATGTCATTCAGATAAATTAAGAAAAGCAATAAAGATGAAATTTTTAAATCTAAAAATAATTAATAATAATGATTAAAAAACTTTAAAATACAGTAGTTAAAAGAGTAATAATAATAATAATAATAATAATAATGATAATAATAATAATAATTATAATAATAATAATAATAATAATAATAATAATAATAATAATAATAATAATAATAATAACAGCAACTACAACAAATGCGAAACAAATCTAGGACTTCGAAACTGTGAAGGCGAAATAAATGATTATGATACTCTAAAAGTGTGTCTAGTTAAATAATTGAAAGCCACAGATCTCAGTATGGACCACCGATTGTACCGCACTTAAATTAAAATTGACAAGAAAATAATATGAATAATAAATAACGTGGACCTAACCATTACGGAACTAATGTCCACAGTAACAAATGTCAATATGACCAGGTTAAACAATATAATATATGCAGTAGCGTATGTGGCCACAAAAGAAGCTGGATACCTTGTCAAACCTATCCAAACAGGAGTATCACCACCCAAACAAACCCTGAGGATAAATAACATCCGCAAAAAAAGGAAAGAAAAGAAAGGATCTGTCAATCCTTTCAAAATACACAAATTGGTTAAGCAGTGTGCGGACAAAATGCTTAACGGCTTTTCGTCCGTATTCACGACCTAAGTTCAAATTCCGCCGAGGTCGACTTTGCCTTACACTATTCCAGGATCTATAAAATGAGTACCAGTTGAGTACAAGTATAGATGTGATTGACTTACCCCGAAATGGCGGACCATATGCCAGAATTTGAAATCAATATTCAGAAACTGTTTTGTTAGATGTTTCGCCGATGCTAACCCTATCAAAACAGTGTTTGCAAAGATGAAACCTTCTTTACATATAGTAATAAATGGGGTCATTACGAGCGAAGAGATTTAAAGAATCTAAGAGGTGGAGTGGGAGTAAACACTTTCCTCGTACTTACATATCCTCTTAATATTGTATCGGCAATTATGATGTAAGTATTAATGCGAATACGCACGTGTCGCTCTGTGTGTAATCGACTGTGTGCATAAGCGGTTGCACTAATGTGTATCTATCTATCTATCCAAATCAATGGCAGAAATCTCGTATTTCGAGCAAGTTAAGTATCAAGCAAACTTTAAAATTAATTAATCTCCTAATATGAATCACTTTTGTCTGTCATAAGCTTTTTATATCTCACATATTTTTCTCTCTATTCCCCCCTCTCTCTCTCTTTTCGCTCTTTCTCTCTCCGTCTCTCTCCTTCTATCTTTCTGTCTTTCTCTCTTACGTACTTTGCAAATAAAGTACGTATACATACATACACAAACACACAAGCACATTTGTAAACGTACATCACTACATTTACATACACAACGATGCATAAATATTCATATAGATAGATAGATAGATAGATAGATAGATAGATAGATAGATAGATAGATAGATAGATAGATAGACAGATGGATAGAAAGATAGATAGATAGATAGATAGATAGATAGATAGATAGATAGATAGATACTGACAGAGAGATGGATAGGGCAGAAATAGAAACAGCAGCAGCAGTGAAAGTAGTAGTAGTAGTAGTAGTAGTAGTAGTAGTAGTAGTAGTAGTAGTAGTAGTAGTAGTAGTAGTAGTAGTAGAAACAGCAGCAGCAGCAACAGCTGCAGTAAATTGTGATTTCGTAATAGTGTTTATTTGGTCTTACCTAAATCGCCCATCGATTATATTATTGGCTAAACGATAGTATAGCACATAAATAATAAATACACAAAAATAAAAATTATTAGATATTAGATGTTTTTTAGAAATTGCTGAATAAATTTCAAAATGTCAGGAGGGATCTCATATATACACAACATTCGAGCAACGCCTAAGTCTGTATATAGATACACATAGATATATGTGTTCTCATATACACAGATTAATACATACGTACGTACATACTTATATACATAAATGTCGGTGTGTGTGTGTGTGTGTGTGTGGCTGTGCATGGGTATATGTGTAGATAATAGAGGTGGAATAAACAACGTAATTGAAACAAACTGTGTATACATGTGTGTAAGTGTGTGTGTGTGTGAGTTACGTACGCGAACAGCACTAATTGTGTTCATTCAAAATGATGAAAAAGTGTTATTAATATGTGAATAGATATATTTCTATAGATGAATGTAAATAATGTAAAAGTTTATTATGGGTATTTTTGATTGGATTGAAAATTGCTAGTTAAAACTACAGAGACTAATATAAGAAGACAGAGAGAGAGAGAGAGGGGGGACATAGACGGGAGTATTGAGGGAGTGATTGAGGTAGAAATTAAGTAATTGATGTGTCGTGAAAGAGACAGCTAGCAATTAATATTTCTTCAGTTCGTGAAAACGATTTTGATATTTACGATTACAAACTACAGAAATTTATGAGGGAAACTTTAAATATGTGATTTAACATAAATACACAGCTACAATATATATATATATATA
>NC_068988.1:62271131-62271943 GCF_001194135.2 Octopus bimaculoides | reverse complement strand
CGATCTATATATATATATTCATGAACTTAAAAATATAAAGGCGTTCATACATACATGTCGGTATTCAGCGTTGCATACATAAAAGCATTCATATACAAATGCATACGAGTGAATATAAGTATTTTGTGCGTGTTTGAAGATCAATTAGTTTGATTTTTAATATTTCAATATTTCTCTTTCACTAGATTGGCAAATCGTGTGTGTTTATTAATTTTATGAAAAATAATTTGATCATAATTCGTTACTGAATTTTGTTGATTTTAATATGTTTTTTTTTTATTTATATATCCAAATTTTCATTTGGGAAACTGCAATTAGTTTCGATGGCATGAAGCGTAGTATACAAAGTTACATAACATAGAAATAATCGCGTTTTATTAAGGAGTGTATTTCGCCTTTGATGAATTATATAGAAAGTGTTCATTACATATCATACACTGTTTCGATAAACTCATTTCATAAATAATGCAAAGTATAAAATAGATTATAGCGTGCTCTAAATACGTTATTACACTACTGAATAATTTTGAAACGACGTAGATATGAAAGTATTTGAATAGGTAGGTATGCTTGTACATTTCTATGAATTTTGTATCTGTATATGGCTTTAGGTATATATCTACGTACATTATATATATATATATAAAAAATAAAGAAAACTCCACAACCTCCTCAACCCCCACCCTTCCGCACCCCTGACACCCTCCACTTCAGTTCCCCCTCCCGATTCCATGCCCCCCTCCACCGCCCATTCCACACACTCATACTCATCCCACCCGGATATCCTAACCCCCACGCCATCACCTCCCCAC
>NC_068988.1:62264122-62267863 GCF_001194135.2 Octopus bimaculoides | reverse complement strand
ATATATAATATGTATATGTATGAAACCGGTCAAGTCAATAAACATCTTTAAAAGACCTGTGCATTTTCAAATCCTCTTTCCTATATATTGTCACTGGTATGTACCTTGCAACTTTACTTTGTTACACACACACACACACACACACATACACACACACACACACATACACATACACACACATACACACACACATACACACACGCACGCACACATACTTACACACACACATAGATAGGTAGATAGATAGATAGATAAATATATAGATAGATAGATAGATAGATAGATAGATAGATAGATAGATAGATAGATAGATAGATAGATAAAGAGAGAGATAGATATATTCTTATACACATGTGTGTAAATGTTTGTGAATTTCTGTATGTATGCGTGTCTGAGAGAGTGGAGAGAGAGAGAGAGAGAGAGAGAGAGAGAGAGAGAGAGAGAGAGAGAGAGAGAGAGGAGAGAGAGAGAGAGTCCATAATAATCTAATATTTTTACAGCTGTTTTAAATTCTTCACTTAACACGATTCGTATATGTCTACATTCTCTACAGTTTCTTAGATCAGAAATAAAGTGAAGCGACGTTTGATAATGTTTTCGATTGATCCGCTAACTCAATAATCAATATCAAGGTAAATTACCTGCAAATGAAATCGTACCCTTTTGAAATAGAAGTATACGTTAGATAATTTTATCCAAGGCATGGACTAAATAAATGGAAGACGCGTTTGGAAAGCTGTTTGTCAATCGTTTGCTCAGTAGAGATGGATAGGACGCTATCCAGCAAAGAAGATATCTACGTGACAAGTAATTAAATATAAAGAAACATTGAAACAAATATACCAGCTATAAAATATAATAATAACCACGACTAGCAGCAGGAAAGACGTAACAAATAATTTGGTTTCGCAAATTGAAGTTAGATCTTCGTTTCATCTTAAGCTATGTCAAGTAATTCTTCTATCTATCTCGCAGTCTTCGAAACAGAACTTTGGCACTGTCTTTCTTTCTCTGATCAATCCTTTCAAAAATAGATAGATCTGCAACTTTTCGATATACGTCTTACACTTGGTTTTCAATATAATCATAATTATTGGAAGCATTTAATACGACATATTGTATAACGTTGCGAATGTATCTCTAGACCATCTCATATATATATATATATATATATATATATATATATATATATATATATAAAGAGAGAGATTTAATAGCATGAAATACACTTATAATTAAGGGCACATAATCTTCTATGCCTATATGCTGAAGATAGACGCTAAATTCGCCAAACCACTTCGAATCATCACTTTATAATTTACACATGCTGAAAGCGAAGAAGAATGACAGAAATTCATAAAATAATTCAAACAGCTTTGGATTGACAAATTTGTGGATTTGTTTAATAACTTTTCCTTCATCAGCAAAACATACTGTGCGAAAGAAATCAAATATTCAAGCATACCCACTATAATACAATTATAATTCTCTATGTATGCATTTACCTAAATTGGTCTATTTTATATGCTGGCCACTGATATAATATTTAATGATCTTATCCTTTAATTAGATTTGAATATATATATATAGGAAGTTGAAAGTGCAGTGAGAGTCGCTTTGAATTTTTATTTGTAAATGTTTATTTTTATTTGTATATATTTATTCATGTCTGACTCTGCAAGTGTGGGGTTGTCTGTCGTCTGTGTTCATACATCATAGAAACTCGTTTTAATGATCATATTAAACCTCAAAATTTTGTACTCTTATTCTCCGAGGAACCAATCAAATCCATATGTATATCTTTTGCTTGTCGTAAGAATGAATATTATATCACATTCTGTCTACTATCATTTATCTTTCATGAAATAAATTGTTCTATTCAGCTGCCGAACTTTCACTCCCTGTTTATCTTCATACGAACGTAACTATTGTTATTATGAGCAGTATCGAAGCTATAATACAAAAAGATTATCATAAATCTGATTCCTGAAATGTATGTAATTTAAATAATATTGCTTTCAAAATTATTATTTTTATTGGGTTTGATGTAAAACGGACTCTATGTACAAAATGCATACCTAGGAGAAGTCGAATTTAGGTCATGATTTCCAAAGCATTTTTCATCATCATAAATATAGTGCTGAAATATTGAAGTATTAATAACATTATATTTATGCGAAGGCTTTAAGATATTGTACGAATCCACCTACTTCCAGATACTTATATCAGATCGGATATTGCTGAAATCAAACAATTATTCTTCGATATGGGTTAGCAAATTATCTCAGAGGTCATTCTAAGATGAAAGCGAGCATCTTTAGACATTTCCAACTTTGACGACGATCTCTAGTAAAAATTGAACGAGCTTTATGCCATTTGGAACATGAATGTAATAAATCGGTCTAAAATGATGATCGAGTTAAAATTGTGTTCTTAATAAGAAAGAGGGGATGGGGTTCAGAATGCGATTAATACACTTTAATGTATTAACAGCGAAGACTGTGATAGTAATGGAATTATTGGTTATGGAAGGGGGCATTTGTAATATTGTATTAGTAGTTTATGTTGTTAGTTTCGGTAATATGGTAGTGAGGTAGGCTTGTGTGTGACGGTTACGACGGAACTAATGTTAAGATTACTTAGCATGCAAATGGTACCTAGATGCTGACATCCATAAAGTGATTTTGAAATATAATGCTAGGCAAATTCACTTTACATCTTATAATATACATTAATCCAATAGCTACTTATAACTTGAGAATACGGTTTCGAGTGCAACAGTAATGGATAATATAAATGAATAACCATTCTACTGCAGAAGGAAAGGTCAAGACGGCTATTTGTAGAGCCAGAATGCAATAATAACTGTAATCTAGTCGAAGACAGATTTTATGTCCTTGTGATAGAGATTGCTATTAACGATATTTCTTAAAGTATAGACGAAGATATAGGGAAACTGTTGAAATAAACATTCAAGAAATGTAGATCTAGAACTTTCTGATGGAAAAAGTAATTACTCTATTGTGCAACAATGATATATATATATATATATATATATATATATATATATATATATATATACACATATGTATACGAATATATATGTGTTTATATCTATGCATATATACATGTGTATATATATGTATATATATGTATATATATATATATAAATATATATATATGCATGTGTGTATTTCTATGCATCTGAGTGTGCATATATATTATGTCTGTATAAATAAAAAAAATGTATGTACGTTTGTGCCCTTATGTGTATGTTGATAAAAACATACAAAGAGAAACAGAAGATTACGATGTAAGGAGAAGACAAACAGATAAATCACATATAAATCAAGACAAGAAAATATTTAAAATGCGTTGAAAGACTTAATACAATGAAGTGAATGTATAACCACAAGGAAATGCGTACAAAGAAAATTAATGATCACATCATTGATAAAAACAATAGGGGATTTAATATTTCGAGGTTTACCATTCGTGAAAGGGGAAGAAAATGCAGAATATTGTGGGAGATAGTGAAACCCCAGAATACTGTATTTAATCACTTGTTTGTGTAAAGATATACACGCATTCACTTAAACGCACACATAATAATTACGTGCATATATGCATGTTTAGATACACACACACACACACATCCACACACACGCACACGCACACACACACACACACACACACACATATATATATATATATATATATATATATATATATATATATATA
>NC_068988.1:62260890-62263705 GCF_001194135.2 Octopus bimaculoides | reverse complement strand
TGTGTGTGTGTGTGTGTGTGTGTGTGTGCACGCGTGTGTGTCCATGTGTGGACCCGTGTGTGTTGAGTTTGCGTTTGCGGAACGCACATCTATACAGTTACTCTCCCTACTCCAGCTACAGGGCATTCATCGGACCTGGGTCAAACTTGAAAATATTTGCCTAAGGTGTTACGAAACAAGAATGAACTCAGAATTACCTACGTGCTCTGAAGGGAAATACTAAATGAAATGTTTAAACTGTGCGTGTGGTGGAAATTTAATTTAGAGAAAAACGTATGTTTTTAGGCGAAAGAAATCAACGCTAGCACATTTCTAATATATGAGTTATACTCTAAGCTTAAAATGTTTAATTTAAATTAGCCGACGTTAGATCGCCATTTATATTTGTTAGTAATATCATTACGTAAATTCATGTTGAAAATTATTCGTGTTTATTGTTTATTTGTGAAATGCTGCTGGGTTGAGAAGTTAATATTATATCATGTTATACACTTTAGATGGAGTGATGAAGATAAAACCGCGTTCGCATTGTATGACGATCTGTAGTTAATCGCAAAGTATCGCGAGGATAGTTGTGTTTGGTGTATTGTTCAAGACCAAAATACAACATAATTTTGGCAATATCAAGAGTGCTTCTGTATTTGTGTTCCTATTTAGGAATAAAAAGCTTCTTGAGGTATACCAAGATTGCATAATCAGTGAGTATACAAGCGTATAATTGTTAAACTTTCGGATTCAATGTAATTTTACTTCTTCTGTCTATGTTCCGAATTCAAATACCAACAAACACAAATTTATTTTCCATCATAAACGGGTCGATAGAATATAATTGATCTGTTTGATCACTGCCAGTGTTGGACTCCCTAATCACTATAAGAGATTGAAATTCCCAAAACCTATAGGTTGTATGTGTATATACATACATATAAATGCGTATGTGTGTTTTAGACATATGTATACACTCACATACACATACACGCACACATACACACATATATATGTATATATATATGTATGTTTATGTATGTATATGTATATATCGTATTTCGTTTCTGGCCCGCTGATTTAGAGTGGATCACAAGCAATCCCCAAACCTTTAAGCCGTCAAAGTTTTGAAATTTTCTCGGTGTCACCATCAGAAGAAAGAAAGGTATGGTTCGAATGATGTGTTATACTCAGCGTTTTAAATGGTCGGCTAAAATCTCAGAGGTTTCCGGTTACAAGTTTTTGCTTTATTTTGCTCTTTACAAGACATCCATAATTGTTTTAAATATATTTTTATGACATTCTGTTTTAACCATGAATGAATGAATATCTGACGAAAACAGCCTGTAATTCTCTGGCGGATGAACATTTAGTCTCTTGTTCAGTAGTTTGTGCTGATGTGGAAATTTGCCATTCACACGTAACGCAATATGGTCTAACCACGATATTTTGTGTAGTGTAGCACGTGTTCTGCTTTATGAGATTTATACATCTATTAGGTACTTGAAAAATGTTATGTTGTTTGTGATTTTGTTTCATTGGTGCGGACGAGTTTGCACACGTACTGTTGTAAGACCTGCAGTATTATTTACTTTGTCATTATTCAACGACATTAACGAGTAGAATTTCTTATTTAGGTTTCTTTTATTTTTTGCTAAATTAAATGTTCGATTAAGAAGTGATTTGAATTCCAACATTTTGTACGTTTAGGACACTCCGTCCAACACGCATGTATAGACTTTTGATATTCTTGCTGTTTATAATTGAAGTATTAAATGTGTTATTTCCTATTGCTGTAATAATATTTAAGAGAGTGGTCAAAATATATCCTTAGTTTATGATAGAATCATGCACGGACGTAAATATGAAATCCTGGCAATTTTTACTCACAGACTAACGAAAGTATATTCTACCATATAATAAAATCGGGCAGATCAAATCAGGAATACATTGAATCATGCGGTGCAGCAACGGGGACTAAATTAATGCAGAACATTTGCCTTCTCGACATTGAAATTCAAGCAGACAATTAAATAGTATACACACTTGCAACTTTGTATTATACATAACTAAATACACAAAGAAATGTACAATGGCTATGTTATGTATCTTAATATGTCTACAAAGCTGAATGTGAGAAAGTTATGTGATAGGAATAGAAACAAGCATTAGCGTATTGGCTGCTTTTAAAATTCATATGCGACGTTAAGACAATTATCGGAGATTATCGTTACGTGCGTATATGGACATATGTGTATATGTGTGACAAAGACAGACATCATAAATGGCAAAGACTAAGTCTGCTGTTTACCACATGATGTATCTTCTTTCAATTATATTGCGCCACTTAATGATATGTCTCGTATCTTCAATGAATCTATGACTTTTGGAAGCATTGTTTTTCTCCTTAACACTCTCTCACTTTATTTTCCTTTTCACTATGCCCACGTATATAGATGCATAGAAAGATATGTAAATTTCAAACAGATAAAATTGAATTTCTCTCTCTCTCCCTCTCTCTCTCTCTCTCTCTCTCTCTCTCTCTCTCTCTCTTTCTCCATCTCTCTCCTGCTCTTTATCTCTCTGTTATTTTCTCTCCTTTTCTGTCTTTATGTATGTGTGTATGTATGCATGTATGTTTGTATGTATGTATGTATTTATGTGCGTATGCATGTATGTACATCTATTCATATGTATATATGTATTTATGTAATGTATTTATGTATTCATATGTATATATGTATTTATGTAATGTATTTATGTATGCATGTATGTAATGTATGTAATGTATGTAATGTATGTATTATGTATGTATCTATCTGTCTATCTG
>NC_068988.1:62256827-62260880 GCF_001194135.2 Octopus bimaculoides | reverse complement strand
TAATGTATGTAATGTATGTATTATGTATGTATCTATCTGTCTATCTGTCTATCTATCTGTCTTTGTTTCTCAGTCTATGTATGTATGTATGTATGTATGTATGTGTGTATATATGTTGTACACAATACCATATAGTCAGCTACGTAGATCACAAATTTGTGACTTGTAAGTTTGACTTAGATAAGATCCACAGGCAGGGCCGTTTACGGCACACCATGCTTATAGGGACCGGATTAGCAAATTAGTTAAGTGAGCATTGACGGGTGCCATCGTCAACAATAGATGGTGGTATGCCTTAAAGAAACCGATTAAAGCAGAATTGATTAGGTTTAGTAAGGCTCTAGCATTAGACTAAAATAGAATAGAGGGAGACCTCATTAAGAAATCAGAAAAGACACTTAGAACTGGCATCGCGTCCCACGTACTGGCAGCGAGGTTAACCCTCGACCAACACTTCAACGCCAAACACGAAGGATGCATTGTCAGAGCTACGATGCATGCCCTGACGAACGAAGGAGCTGGAGCAGTCCGAGAGGCCCGAGTAGTGGAGGCGCAACGTGGCAACAAATCACCATTAGGCCTCTAGCAGACGATCAAGGGCCAGAATTACTCGAGACCGAAAGGATGTGTGAGGCCTTTCAACAACATTTTGCCCGACTTTTCGAGACAACTGGTGAGTCAGAACGCAGGGTGAACTTTAGTGCCTAACTGCATAACATGTCATGACTCTCGACAAGAGAGTGTTGTGAAAGACCCATCACAGCCGCGGACGTATGGGGTGCGATGGTAGTCTGCGCGGGAGGCAAGTCGCCAAGCTAGATGGTCTGCCCTATGAACTCATATGCCAGACTTGTTTGGAGGCGCCTTGGCAGCGGTATACTGCAACTGGCAGCAAACAGGGAGTATGCTCGTTTCTGTGAGGCGAGGAGGGGTGGCAGTGCTAAAGAAAGATCAAAATAAGGGGAACGTCATAGATCACTTCAGGCCCATCACCCTGCTCAAAGCAGATTTGAAGATCTTGACCAAGGTATTAGCCTAGAGGTTCGCACTTGTCATCGAGACACTGGTATACAAGGCGCAAACATGCGCCGTGCCGGGCAGGAGCATCCATGACAACCTCCATCTGATGCGCTACATCATAGACAGGGTAGTTGAACCTGGCATGGGTGAGATGTTGATTAATTTGGATCAATCGAAACCTTTCTATAGGGTCGACCATCGCTACTTGGAGGCTGTCCTTAGAGCGGCTGGTTTCGGTACTGTCTTTCGACGTTGGATCGCTGCTTTATACAGCGGCATCCGCTCGGTAGTTCGCATAAATGGTCATCTGTCCAGATCATTTACTGTCACGCGTTCAGTCCGTCAAGAATGTCCCCTCTCGTCGCTTCTGCACGTATTGACTCTAGAGCCAGCACTGCGGAAGCTGGCGACGCTGAGGGGATCACGCGAAAAGTGGGATGCGGGTGGAGCGTGTCTTCATATGCGGACGACGCCATCGTGATAGTTTCGAGCCACAGGCATATCGACCTGGTCGGCGAGACGCTAAAAGAATACGAAGCCGTAACAGGAGCGAAAATTAACTGAGAAAGTCGGTGGGCTTGCGGCTCGGCACCCTCCATCGAGGGAAGCTGGACTGACGGACTGGTTAAATTGCTCGGGATCTGGTCCGGTCCGGACCCCCGAATGGAGAAGAACTGGGACGAGATAACAAGTAAGGTGGCAACACTCATCCAGCAATGGGCTGAGAGGAAGCTATCCCTAAAAGATCGGGTGGAGGTAGCGAACGCGTACATCGCATCCGTCATCGATCACCGTCTGACCGTCGTGCCTTTTCCTTGTCGAAAGCATACTCTTCCTCTTTTTGTGGAAGGGAAGCGTTCCGATGGTTAGGCGATCTATTTGCTGTCAACAGCCTCTAAATAGCGGGCTTGGCATGCCGTGGTTGATGATGCGCAGACATGCGCTGAGACTGCGACATCTCCGGCGCTTCATAGCCGACGGTAAACAGGTGTCGTGGCCATTTATGAGGCGCGATTTCCCCCAGCTCATCTGTGACCGAACTGCATTCGTGTTTCAAAAAGAGACCGAGGCTAAGAGAATAGCACAGTGAGTGCCGCCTTGCTCTCAGGCAACTGTGCCGTCCGGGACCAAACTTGTGCAGCTTCAATTCCACGAACGCGTTCTATAGAGGATTAGCAGAGTGGAGGTACGACGACGTTCTCGGGGAGAACCTGCACGTCGACGAGGAGCGCCTGACCTGCCTGTTCAGGACAACTTTCGGTCCGGGATCTATGGACAATCACCAGAGATCTCTGGTCTGGTAGTGCTATCGGGAAGCATTGCCCGTTCGGGATAAGCTCTACAGGCACGGTTTGAGATACACGCAACCGACTTGCCCGAGATGCAGTCAGAACGACGAAACCGTTCTGCACGAACCATTTCGGACCTGTGTACTTATGCCGAACGGCTGCTGTCAAGTCTGGGACGAATTTGTTTCTCGGCCGAATCTATCGTGAAAATTGCTCCGCCACCTTCTCTTAACTGGTGGCCATGGTAAAAGATTGTGTGCGGTGGACTCGACCGAAAGGTTTAGAGACAAACACTTACCTCTCTGGCCAATCGTTCATCAACTGTTTCAAATACCACTTGAAAATGATGGTGAAAATAGAGAGGCAAGTTTTGTCCCATGAAAGATTCAGAAGAGGTGAGTGAATGTAGCAAAGATGGTACGCGTAAATGACGAAACCACTTTGAGCATGATCCTGTAAACCCCAAAAAGAGGGAGAAAGCACGTTGCTCTCATGTGTTTTTACCTCCATGTCTGAGGTTACCGTGGTCATTTTCGTAGACTCTTTTTCCACGGATAAATCTGATCTACTTTTTTTACATTTTTGCTCTGTTCTGTGATACACGATCTGTTTTGATCGCTTTTTTTTACGCAATCTCTTTTCATCGCAATTTTACCTCCCTTTTTCTATTTTCTTCTTCTTTCTTTCTGCCCCTTCTGTGTCCGGCCTTGTGTGGCTAACAAAGAATATTAACTATCTATCTCTCTATCTATCTAACTATCTATCTATCTATCTACCTGTCTGTCTGTCTGTCTGACTGCATAATACCTACGTATCAATATAACTCTCTATCAAAATGTTTGCATATGTGTGTGTGGGTGGATGTGGATGTATATATGTAAGGGAGGGGTGTATATTCACAAGTAGCTAAAGTTACCGACTCATAAACATCGTATTCTACAATCTAAAGTAAACATGTACACGTGAATGTGTGTGGGTGTATGTGTGTGGGTGTATGTGTGTGTATGTGTAGATACAGAGATAAATAGATCTACCAAGCTATCTAGCTGTCTCTGTGTCCCCAGGCTAATGACTGAACAGCTAAAAGATAATATATATATATATATATATATATATATATATATATATATATATATATTTATATATACACATACACACATATATATATATGTGTGTGTGTGTGTGTGTGTATGTGGTGGGGGGCAGGTTGTGAACGTCTGTGTGTGTGTCCGTATGTGTTGCAGTTATCAATGTGTGTATGTTAATTTAATTTCTTAATTCAGTTGTCAATACTGTCGATCAATTCATAAGTACTATTGACCCAGTAAATTTATTATTGGAACGGTGACTCCAACTTAAACACACACACGCACACACACACACACACACACACACACACACACCCACATACACATTTCTGCAAACGTGTTTATATAGACACACGCGTACACGCATGTATTTCTATGTATAGGTCTATATATTTATATATATATATAAACATGGAAACAGACATATATACATAAATGTTTACTCTGGAAATGATTTTGTGAACGGTTTTTTTGTTTATATATATATAATATGTATACACAGATACATGCTTGCATTTATATAAATATATGTGTGTGTGTGTGTTTATGTATATATGTATGTATATGTATATATATATTTATCTATATCTATCTATCTATCTATCTATCTATCTATCTATCTATCTATCTATCTATCTATCTATCTATCTATCTAT
>NC_068988.1:62252983-62256419 GCF_001194135.2 Octopus bimaculoides | reverse complement strand
AGAGAGAGAGAGAGAGAGAGAGAGATAAAGAAAGAATGTGAGAAATCAAAAAAAGGCAATTTGTGTCAATATGTCCTTTTAACCCTCTAACTTATATTATTTCAAAAAGAATTATCTATTTGTTCGTTTGTCATGTTTGAATAATACATTACAATTACTCCGTTTTCAAAACAATCGATGTTATATATTTAGTTGTTTATGGCAGGGCAATAACTTTTCATTTTTACATTATTCTTGCTTCTTTCTATGTTAATATTTTCCCTTATTTAATATTGTTGTTGCATCTTTTTGTTCTTTATGTTAGTGCCCTCTCTCTCGCTCCCTGCTTCTCTCTCCGTCTCTTTATATATATATATATATATATATATATATATACTCACATACATATATACGTACATACATATATATATTAAACATATATCTGCGTGTGTGTGTATTGTATATGTGAATATATGATTATATATGTGTGTGTCTGTGCATGAGAGTAAGTTTGAGTGTGCGCATTCGGGATGGTGTATTTAAGTATATATGTGTGTGTATGTATGGAATAATTTTGCTTTTGTTTTACTTTTTTCGCCCTCTTATTTTCAATCAAGAAATGGAAATTTCATGTAAGTGGATGTTATTTTGGGCCGAAGTCAACAAAACAGTTAATTTCCTATTTTCATTCCCCAGTATACATACATATATGCATATATGCACACATGCATACAAACATACATACATATGAATATATATATATATATATATATATATATATATTTATACGTATACATATATATGTATCTATGTGTATATATGTGTAGGTATATATATATATATATATATATATATATATATTTTCATTCATACATATGTATACACACATACATACTTCTTTGCATACATACAAGTGTATTTGCTCATCGCACCCATATTGCAACCTAATTTATTTTAGTATAACTCTCATAAATATATCATTTTTGGGCCCTCTTCTTTTGTTTGTGGAAATATGTATATATTTGTATGTAATATTTTTTTATGTAAGTTTGTGTGCTTTTGGTTTTACATATTGTTATTACACGTATGTGTACGTATGTGTGGCTGTGCATGTGTGGGCGTTAAGGTATGAAGAAATGGAACGCAAGAATTGCAGGTACTATGTTCTCTATGTTACCTTTTTTTATCAAGATCAACAATAGATATTAGTAGTAAAAGGCACATCTAATTGCACACATTATAGAAAGGTATTTTTTGTATGTACACACACGCACACACACACACACACATACGCACACACACACACACACACATACACACACACACACACACACAAACACACATATACACACATATACGAAAGATGTAAATAGATATATAGACATATAAAGGCGCAGGCGTTGTCGTGATGTAAGAAGCTTGCCCCGTGTAAGTGTCTTCTATTACTATAACATCAGGCCGACCAAAACCGTGTGAGATGATTTAGTAGACCGAACTGAACGACGGCTATAGTATATATGTATGTTTATACATGTGTGTGTGTGTGTATGTGTGTGTGCATATGATCACCGCTTCACAACCTGTGTCATCACTGTCCCTGTGTTCCCAAACACACTAATCCTGAAGCCATCTCTTGCTACCGATCTCGTTGTCACATCAACAACATCAATTCTCTTTAATCACCAATACGACCTCTTTTAGAGAAGCCTACCAATGCATTGTTGATATCCCTACTTTTCCCCATGCACATCATCTAACATTATTTCTTGTCTCAAATGTAATTTTTGTGAATCTTTTTTAAATTTTATTTCAGGTAGTTTGGACACCTTTTGTGGAGGCGCAATGGCCCAGTGGTCAGGGCAGCGGGATCACGGTTGGAGGATCGCGGTTTCGACTCCCAGACCAGGCGTTGTGTGTGTTTATTGAGCGAAAACACTTAAAGCTCCACGAGGCTCCGGCAGGAGGGGATGGTGACCCTGTTGTACTCTTCCGACCCAACTTTGTCTCACTCTTTCTGCCTATTTCTTGAGTAACACTGCGATGGACTGGAAACTGCAATAGAAACCGGGAAACTGGCCCCACGAGCCTGGCTAGGATTTAAAAGGGCACATAATAAAAATTTTAAAAAATTGGACACCTTTTAGCTGGCATATTTAGAATAAACCTACTCAATATCCGCCTCTAGCAAAATGTTCATATTGCCCGCTTTTTCTGCTCAGCTAACCACACCACCCAAAACTTTATTGTAGTCAGTTTGCCCTTACACGTGGGATAAATTACGATCAGACGTCGCAAGGAGCAACGCTACATCTTATGGACTTTGGATACATCTTACGCATTTTGGATATAGCATACTCCTTTCGTTCTTGTAACAGCTCCCTACTTCCTCCTCCCTTACCAATTTGATTCTTTTTCCCACTACCCTCCCCACTTTTGCTCTCCGCTTATTTTCTACACATATACATAACTTACACCAATACACACATATATACACACATGCACACACATAGATACTGATACACACACAAGTACCAGTTACGCACTGGATACCAATCTATAAGTGCCAGTTACGCACTGGGGTCGATGGCATCGACTTAATCCCTTTGTCTGTCCTTACTTGTCCCTTCTATATTTAGCTCCTTGTGGGCAATAAAGAAATAAGAAACTTATATACACATATACACTCTTTACATTCAAGTATAAGACTTACACTCACTCACACGCACACTCACAAAGGCATATTACATACACATACACTCACACACTCACACACACACACACACACACGCAATGGATAATTATGCAATTTCTTGTCTTCAAAGACTATATATTTGATATTTCTCTAACTTGCGATCAGTTATTTTTTGGCCATCTAACCAAACCCGACTTCTGTCCTTCTCCCGGCTAGCTACTTCCTCTTCTTTCTCTTTTTCTATGATTATTTTATTGTATCCGACGAAGAGCCAAGCTCGAAACGTCATTAATTTTTTTCATCAAATATATTCATCGCGTACATCCAATTAACTTTTGTTGTTTCTTACTGTTCTTTTAAGCTATTTCATCTTAAATTTGCCCCTATCTATCTATCTATCTATCTATCTATCTATCTATCTATCTATCTATCTATCTATCTATCTATCTAAATATCTATCTATCTATCTATCTATCTATCTATCTATCTATCTATCTATCTATCTATCTATCTATCTATCTATCTATCTATCTATCTATCTATGGAAAAAGTGATAGAAAGATAGAATGAGAAAGTTAAAAACAGCAAACATTACGTGCTAATAACTGTGTCGCGTCGTGATTACAATTGACGTCAACCTTTTGTGCTGTATATAGAATTCTTAAATCATTAGCACCATGTGCACACACACACGCACACACACACATATAGAGAGAGACAGATGCATATATATTTATATTTATATATATATATATATATATATAT
>NC_068988.1:62249078-62252626 GCF_001194135.2 Octopus bimaculoides | reverse complement strand
ATATATATGCACATACATATATATATACACACACATACATATATACGCATTCATGCATGCATACAGATACTCAACAAGAAGGTGGGGTGTGGTGATAGGTAGCTAATTACAGCAAATTGGAACATTTCAATAGGAAATCGGATTTGTCTATTCTCAATATAAGTAATCCTATTGCTTGGAGATATCCAGTTGCTGACACATTCGTCTTTCTTATCAGACATCAATTCATTTGAGCACGAGATTATATGTTATGTCGTCCCTTTTCGTGAAACGAAATAGTATTTAATGATGATAGATTAGCGAAATTGTTAAATATTTACACAAAATGATTTGCAGCATTTCAATCAAGTCTTGAGATTCTAGGTGATTAGTGCTACCTATGTAGAACTCAAAATATAGCGGTCCGGTAAATCTAGTCGAAGTTTATACTATCCGAACAATATTATATATATTGTATTATATATAAAACGTTTGTCAGTGAAGTTATTTGTGGCAATTTTGGCACTGAAATTAAGGAAAGTATCTTGCTGTGGGGATATTCTTTCTTAGAATGTGAAATTTACGGTTATAAAGCATGATGTAATTGCAATTTCATGATTTATAAGAAACTTATACTTTGTACATTAACGTGTCTGTGTGGTAAGAAGCTTGCTTACTAACCACATGGTTCTGGGTTCAGTCCCACTGCGTGGCACCTTGGGCAATTGTCTTCTACTATAGCCTCGGGCCGACCAAAGCCTTGTGAGTAGATTTGGTAGACGGAAACTGAAAGAAGCCCGTCGTATATCTCTCTCTATATATATATGTATGTGTGTGTATATGTTTGTGTGTCTGTTTGACCCCCAACATCGCTTAACAACCGATGCTGGTGTGTTTACGTCCCCGTAACTTAGCGGTTGGGCAAAAGGACTGATAAAATACGTACTAGGCTTCTAAAGAATAAGTCCTGGAGTCGATTTGCTTGACTAAAGGCGGTGCTCCAGCATGGCCGCAGTCAAATGAGTGAAACAAGTAAAAGAGTAAAAGAGTAATAGGAATCCAAAAATGAATACGCCATATAAGCAAGTTACCTTGATTTAAAGGGCATTACAATATTTTTTAATATTTCAAGGTGCCACGCAATGGGACTGAACCCAGACCTATGTGGTTGGTAAGCAAGCTACTTACCACACAGCCACTCTTATATATATATTACTTGTATCAATCATTAGACTGCGGTTATATGTATAGATATATATGTATACACACACAGACATGCACATGTGTGCATGTGTGTATGCACATGTGTGTTTCTGTGTGTGAGTACGTGCGCGTGTGTTTGTTGTACTAACATGAAAATAAACTCAAAACACATACCGAGAGTAGACTTGCATCTACAATTAATCTCATGGATTTTGTTTCACCACCGATTGAATTTTTACGGTATGGCTCCCTATTGGGTGCTGGTATTTAGGGCTCAGAAATATATTCGAAAATTCCCCGAGCTGATCCCTTTTTTGTTGAGCCTCGTTTAGCTCACTCGTTGATGTTGAGATACAAACGTCACTGTTAAGTCACGTATGTATACTGTTTCCCACAACAGTTGTTGTTATTCTTCTAATTCTTGAAAACTTGCACTGGTGTGAAAATATATAGTCACAGGAATGGCTGACAAAATTAGTCTGTTTATATTGCGTCTTAATTTCTGAACGTACATGAAATATATTTATCGTTTTCTCTTGAGAGGTTTCCTCGTAATATGTTCCGGGGATTTGGCTGTCTTAATTGGCATGAGAGAAAATTTATTCATCTTCGGTTATCTCGTAAGTACAGGGATATATAATAGTTTTACTTTGTCTTCTTAATTATCACCAGTCGCAAATAAATGATATTCCGCTTTAATAACTTCTCCCGCAAAACTTCTTTTCTTATATCAGATGAGTCTAGAAATTCTTGTTAAAGTAAAGGTCACGCAAACAAAAATGTTATATAAGTAGAAAGGCACACTTGCCTTCGTGGAATCGTCATTAGGGTTGTTTGTTACTACTGTCAAAATTGCATTATTTTTAAATAATTGCTCAGTTAACATTTTATTGTGTTCTTGTTCATTCAATTGTTTGTTTGGATTATTTTCTTTTTAGTTTACATTAATGTGTAGGAATGTGGTATAAATGTTATGGAACTCTCCCTAAGTCAAAATGCGAAAATATATACAAAAAAATGGATTTGTAAATCAGACTATTTTTGTAGTAGAATCCCAAGGTATCGAAAACAGACTTTTATTTAAAAAGTTACAATAGTTTTCTTTTATAAGCATACTAAAGAAAATTTAATTTGTTATTTCTTGAATAAAATACGTTGGACTAGACACAATCAATCTCTGTACCTTATTATTCATAATAATAATGATAATAATAATAATAATAATAATAATAATAATAATAATAATAATAATAATAATAATAATAATAATAATAATAATAATAATAATGACGACAGCGGCAACAACTGCAACAGCAAAAATAATAATAAGTTTCAAATTTTGGCACAAGGCCAGCAAGTTGAAAAAGCGGTACTCAATTTTATTGATCCCAAAATAGTGAAAGGTAAACTGGGAAACAGTGAAATTCGAACTCAGAATTTACAGACGATCGAAATGCTGTTCAGCACAAAAACAAACAATAGCATGTGTGACACCGTCATCATTTGTAATGACATGAAGCATGTCAGACGTTATACATTTTCTATTACACTTTTAACTTTTGGGTATATATATATATATATATATATACATATACATATGTGTGTGCATATACATACATACATACATACATACATACATACATACATACATATATAATACATACATACATACATACATACATACATACATACATACATACATACATACGAGCAGTGAAGAAGTATCAAAATACGCATTTCGATTCCATTACTTGATTGATAATTATTTCGCCAACCTCCACCAGGATTAAATCTGAAGCCGACCGAAACGGCGTTTGAAGTCAAAACGTTAAGGGCAATAACGAAACATCATAATGCATTTTGTACATTTTAACGATTCTTCAAACCTTCTGCAATAACATCTGCTATTACGCATGGTTTTCATTTTTTTGCCTCCTCGTATCCCCCTGCTTTTCTCCGCCACCTCATTTTTCCTACGAATACTACCACTACTAATATCGCTTTAAAACTGATACAAGGATAACAACAATGTTTTGTCGGATCATATGTCCTTTCTCCTTGTGTCTATTCTACAGACTTCATTTGAGCAACTGAACAGAAACGAAAATATATCAGAAACAAAATGAAATAAAACATAAAATAACACCTATTTTCCATTATGTTTCGATAAGAATGTCACACAAAAAAACAGTGCATAATACATCATCATCATCATCGTCGTCGTCGTCGTCGTCATTATCATCATTATTATTATTATTATTATTATTATTATTATTATTATTATTATTATTATTATTACCATAGCGAATATTCTGTATTTTCTAACAATAAACATCAGGATGATAATAGCATACAGAAATTACATG
>NC_068988.1:62235463-62247963 GCF_001194135.2 Octopus bimaculoides | reverse complement strand
TATCAAATGAATGAACATGAACAGAACAAGTATGCATATCTTACAGTTATACATAGACTTATAAACAAATATACGTTTATTCATAAAGGGAAACAGAAAGACATTCGCACAGATGCATACGCAAACACTCAATCATGCCAGACGTAATGATACATTGCTCTCCCCTCCACAAACACGCACATAGACACAGACATACACTCACACATGCACACAAACATACGCGCAATGGAAAATATCATATATCTCTAATATATATATATACGTACACATTCAATCACTCACTCATATTAAGTGAGAAATGCACAGACAAAATATAATCAGAAGCATCAGTGAATAAATGGGAACACGTGAGAATTAGAAGAGTATACTTTGATATCTGTGCATGTGTGTGTGCATGTGCGTGTCGGTGTGTGTGTGGGAGAGTGTATACAATGTGTGTAACGTGTGAAAATATGTATTAGTATATAACAAGATATATATATATATATATATATTCATATAAATATATATATGTATATATATATATATATATATATATATATATATATATATATATATATATATATATATATATATATATATTATATATACACACACACATACACACGCACACACACACATACACGCAAACACACACATATATATGTATCAATAGTTGGTGATTAGCACTTGCTGAGGACGGGTAACCATCCAGAAACTCGGGTGTATCACGCAATTACTAATCGGGACACAGAATGTGTGTCGTTAGCCAGCTGGAAGAGATGTCTACCTGGGGCTATAAACGCCAGTAGCACTCTCCTGAATTTAGCGCCGCACTTGGTTGGCATTTATATAGCCACAGTAGTGGCAGTGTGGATAATAGCTTGCTTACCAAACACATGGTTCCGGGTTCAGTCCAACCATGGGCAAGTGTCTTACTATAGCCTTAGCCCGACCAAAGCCTCATGAGTGGACTTGGTAGACAGAAATTGAAAGAAAAAGCCCGTCGTATATATATATATTTATATATATATATATATATATATATATATGTGTGTGTGTGTGTGTGTGTGTTTGTGTGTGCGTCTGGTGTGTGTGTCTGCGTCTGTGTGCTTACGTCGCCGTAACTTAGCGGTTCTGCAAAGATACCGATAGAATAATTACTAGGCTTACAAAAAACAAGTCTTAGGGTCGATTCGTTCGATATCCGAATATCCGAAGTGATAGGCTACCATATCCGTATAGTGGCTAGTCCCTCTCAGAGACAAGGTGAGTATGTATGAAAGTTCCAAAAAGGGAAATTCGTAGTTTATAAGAAATAAAGTAGGAGAATAGGGATCAAAATAGATAGTAGAATACAAACAGGAGAAAAAAGTTCACAGCTCATCTTTTTTCAGAGGATATGGAGATTGATCCATTATTCTGTGAAGGCATACGTCCTTAGGTATAATGCCAGGTTTTTGTTGTCCTGTCTCCCCTAATATAATAAATACCTGCTAACACAGAGGTTTCATAAGGATCCCTAGCTCTAGCTTCCGCTGTGAACTTCCAACCTAACAGATGACCAATTATAGCACTTACTCAGCGTACCTATTCATTTAGATCACCAGTGAACTAAACCCCTTGTATTCTTTAGATATAAAAATCCTTGTTTGACTTGCGTAGGCGCAGGAGCTCAGTTTGCCCTCATGAAGTAATTACACAACACACGTAGGTTAGATAATTATCGAAAAGGATTTTTCTCGAACACAGTATTCATGTTAGTTCAATCAACGGTCCGTGTTCTGTGCATGGGATGTTTTGTACTCATTGCAATTATGTCAGTTTCTTTAGCAATTGCCCAAAATGTTTTGTGGTTTGATTTTACAATGCCCAAAAGGTTTTTGTGGTTTGATTTTACAATGCTGTGACCCGATTCATTTATTATCTGCTATAGTTGACATTGATATGTAACTACATATTTTTTCGAATTATGCCATTATGAAGTTTTTAGTAATAAATTGTTTACATTCGTGTTATTTTTCAT
This sequence comes from Octopus bimaculoides, assembly GCF_001194135.2. Classification (NCBI taxonomy): domain Eukaryota; kingdom Metazoa; phylum Mollusca; class Cephalopoda; order Octopoda; family Octopodidae; genus Octopus; species Octopus bimaculoides. The sequence goes on along the minus strand of NC_068988.1, from coordinate 62,245,958 downwards.
TCTTTAAAATACGTTTAAAGCTATCGAGAAAGAGAAAAGAGAGAGGTGTGATAGAAAGGTAATTTTTAATTCTTTAATTTCAATTTCTGAGTTCGACTTTCGATGGAGAACAACATCTCTCTCCATTCCTTAATCTAAGTTAGCGAACTTTCCAAATCATTTCAGTTTTCGCTACCAGGCTTTGCAGCATGTATTCTCGTTTGTGTTATCAATTCAAATCGTGTTCTCTTGAAGACTTCATTTCCCCGTCGGGTGTAACATCATTTGGAACGCCTTGAGCGCTTTTTGCTCTTTCCTCTCTAACCGAAGTCTCTGAGCTTGATATTACCTTCCGGTATCTACCTTGAAATGTTGGAGGCATTTTAAATAAATAATTGGATTTCACTGTCTCCTTGTACTGACGGATAAGTCATTCATTATATTTCAGTCGATTCTGAGATATATGTTTGAAAGAAATTTCCTGGCATTCCGAATATTAGGATTGAATCTGAGTCCACGTAGGATTGAATCTGATTCCACCTAGTTACGGAGCGGAATTTTTAACGAGCCATACCAGAAATGAAACTAAACAACCACAAAAACAGCAATGCTAATTCGAAGGCCATCATGAAACAAGCCAGAAAAGTCACGCACAATTATATTGAAATAAGTCCAGAAAAAATGGAAACACGTTGAGGTGGTACCATTATGTTATATACAATATATATGAAATTTGTGGTTAGTGAAGGATGTTTCCTTTGAAATGCACAAATGTATATAAATTGATATGTTTTTGCCATCTTACTACACGGAATAATGAATAATTTATTTATTTTGCAATAAAATTTGCTTTATCTTTGAAGCAAATGAATAATTTAACATAATTCCTGAAGTATTCAATGAATGCAATGCATATGTATATATGGGATCTATGCATGAGCATTTGTGTGCTTACATGTGTGTGTCTGTGTGTAATGATTATTTTCAAATGATTCTTTTCAAATAAGCATACATATATTTAGAAACACACAGTTTCATAATGTATATGCATTTGCGCAAGAATGCAAGAGAATCTCTACATTGTTGATTGACGTGGTATAAATAGCAGCAAAATCCCACCGATATGGAAGCCTACCATTTGAAAGCAGGAAGCATTGGCTAGTTTAGTCACAGAAATCCGTATACTGTATAGACTTGAGCGTTAACCTAGAGTTAAAAATTATATCTCTCTATGTGTATATGTTTGTGTGTTTGTGTGTGTGTGTAAAGTAACATGCAAAATTCAAGTTGTAGGAATTTAGTAACATTCGAGGAGTCCATAGAAGGCACAAAAAAAAAGCTTTCAGGAATGATAGTGGTTTATTGACGTAAAAGATTGTAAATTCTTCCTATATCGAAGTTCGATAAGCTGAAAAAAGGTAATCTATAGCTTACGGTTAGTAGTTGGGGTTGCTGTGAATGCGAATAAAAATAGATAATCAGGAAATGGAGAAGGTAAAATTCGGAGTACACATGTTTCATAGCTAGCAGAACCTTGGAAGTAGCAATTGCTCAAAAGGGGATGTAATCCGCTAACTACTCGTCGGGCCAAAGGTACCATAATCAACTGATGTTCGTATTGTTCGTCAAGAGATTCCATTTCAACTCGCAGGAGATTCTATCGTGTATATATGTAAGCTTATGCCTAGATCAGGACTGATATGGATGGAAGCATCACATCGCGCACGAAATATTTTACATGGATAAATGAATTGTCTCTGCGCAAAATATGAACTGATTTCAAATACAGTGTAGTTTGCAATGTGAATTTACTGCAATAAACTCGTCGAAATGCATGCTCACATGGAAAAAATGAGTGAAAAATATTGGTGAATCGGCGAGGCCCAATTCTGCTCTATGATAATGTAAACCCACATGTTCCAAGAATGACGCTGCAGAAACTCACAGACATGTGATACGAGATTTTACCACATCCTCCATATTCTCCTGATCTTTCACCCACTGGCTACCATTGTTTAAATATGTAAAGACGTGTTTAAGTGATAAAACTTCCAGGTTCAATCCAGAGGTGGAATCAGCTTTCAAAGATTTCTTAGCACCAAAGTCAATAAGGTTTTTATCAACGTGGCATAAATAATCCCATTGATCGATAGCAGAGATGCATACATGTTCACGGCTCATACTTTGACTAATCAACGCATTTCTATTGTTAATTTTTTTGAATAAAATTATGTTTCTGATATAGGCCATTATTTTTGGAACAACCAAATACGTAAACACACGAGAGATAAGTATAGGACAAAATAGCAAAACATACATAATAAGTACAGAAAAATTACTAACGAGTGAAAAATACGTAAGCACACGAGAGAAAAGTACAAATCAGAATATCAAAAGAAGATAACTCGCCCATCATATTACTCCCTATTTCGTGCTTATATATATATACATGTTGCCTAGAAATATTTGAGAACATATGATTCAATATGTAAATACTTATTCAGTTCATATAGACGTAACTTTAAAAAGTGGTTGAGAAATTAATAATAGTTACAAATATAATTATGTTTTATAAATCAATAGAACGCAGTTACACTAATGAGGCATTGCTAAGACATAGTCAGTGCTTTATTATGGATTTTGTCAGTATATTGGAGCAGGGGATTTACAAAAAAAGAAGAACATTGAAAGACAAAAGAACTTTCAATATTCCTCATTAATATGGTCAACATTCAGTGAATGGTTTTACCAATGCCATGCCTATTTAGGTTACTGATGTACACAACTGTTTAATTACACACCTTCGTGATACAGCTACGATCGTTCGTATTACTGTTATCTACAACCATCATTGAATCTGAAATCGGCATATTGTCTGGTCATTTTGCAATGATTGACGTAAATAACATTGCATTTATTTCTGAATTTTCTTGTACCTCTTTGTTTGCTATACATCTTCGTTTTTACGCATTTTTGAATCATCCATGAAGTGCGTTAACGTCCCTCGTCTATTAATACCATATATGGTAAATTCTTACAAATTCATTAAAGCTTTTAACTATTTCGAAACTGTGCTATTTTCACTTTCCATTATTAAGTGTATTCATGCGTTGATGAAATTATTTATTCTTATTAACACTGAAAACCATATATATAATTTAGTGGACAATATACAATTAGCTATATGGCGATAAAAAAAGGCGATGGCTAGAATGATATCGGCAGCTCCTGGCACAGATTGGTTAAAAAAAAATAAAAGAAAGGAGCGAAAAATGTTCAGGGTCAACAGAAACTTACCGTAGTTGACTTCGTAGGAGCAAGTGTCTAGATACGCTTAGAATGAGTTAATGTTGTAAAGCGGTATTGTGCCACTGTTGCATCTGTCTTTTGATTACGGTTGTCGCTCTCACAGATATTCTCATATTCCGAAGTCGTTGATCGAATGTTTCTATCTGGCACTGTACGACTCCCAATCGTACAGTATTATTATCCTCAAAAGGATGGATCGTTATAACGTCCATTTAGTATAACATTATACTTACTATATCAGCAAGGACACGTTCATCAACACGACCTGTCGTACTCTTGACCTTTCTGACCGTCTCCTGGCGACCGGCTACTGGTTTATTTATAATGGCTGGCTACTATCACTTTTTACCGGGAGGGGTGTACAGTTTCACAATACGACGATTGAACAGCAGATCGCAATTTTTGTTGTCGTCCGTTATATGGACTGTGCTACTTAACTGGATTTGAAGTCAGAAATATAAGCTATAAGCTGATAATGGTGCGTTTCTGTTATTCTATTGCCATTAGCAAATTCATAAGTTATTAAATAAATTACTAACAATAAGAAATAGTTTATATTTGTGCAATTAAATTAATGGTATAAAATTAAAAACACGTTTAAAACAAATAGAGAGGATATAATTAATTACTTTTTCTTTTACTGAAAAATTATTACAAACGGGTGCTATAATGATGCTATAATGAGAAAACAATGGACGTTTGATAAAATGAATTGTTGCTTTATGGAATAATGTAATGTATTTTACACTAATTTTAAAATTTGTGCAGACAAAAATTTATATGAAAACAAAAATTGTATAAAGATACAGGAGTATGAAATTAGTATCATAAAAGAGCACGTGATATGCACTCTCGCTAATTTGATCAGAGGTTAACGCGGACTGGTTTGATATCGGGGTAAACAAAAGCAAAACAAAAAAGAAGTTTGCGTATTAAATATCTCTCCCACTTCTCTCCTTTACTCTCTCCATTCTTCCCTCTCTCTGTATACATACATATACACACCATCGTGCGTGTGTGAGTGTAAGTGTATGTGTGTATGTACAGACAGGTATAGATATAGATAATTCCATATGCATACACATATACGCAAGTATGTACTCCTATGTACATATATATGTATATATATAGCGAGAATTCACAAAAAAAACAAAAGTCGAAGACAGGTGGTGTAGAAAGCAAACAGATGTGTTAGTATAACGCTCGGGAAATGAAAAAGTCCTTAACGTTTCGAGCTTAATGCTCTTCCACAGAAACGAACACAGAAAGAAAGAAAGAGAGAAAAAACATGTATGTAGTGGCTAGCGATCATGTATATATGTATGTATGTATGTATGTATGTATGTATGTTTGTATGTATGCATGTATGCATGTGTGTGTGCATGTATGTATGTATGCATACAAACATACCCATATGTATATGTATTAATAATCATGTACATATATTTTTTTTTTCACACAAATACATGCACTACACATTCATATTCATATACATTCTTTATGTCGTGCAAATTTTGAAATTTCGTGAGAACCTTAAACATTTTTTTTTTTTTTGACGGTAACATTTTATTTACAACCGTTTTGAAAACAATTTGAGAGGTAAAAACTGGACATCTATAAGACAATGTAGTCACACCACCTTTACTAAATAAAATAATCGCTGCTCACACATCACTTGGACACAACGAAAAGTGTGTAAAAGCCCTAAATTCGGTGGTAGACCTCATCTTTCATTTCCATCTTGTAGCTGATATGTGACATGTCTATTGGATAAAAGCTTTGATGTGTCACAGTCCCACGGTTGACACATGATATTGACACACGAACGCCGCAAAAAGCTAAGGGAAAATTCACTTACCTCACCATGTGAATATTCTCAGCCAATCGATATGCACTTGAACTGATGGCGACCTGATCCACATGTTCATTATAAAAACAAAAGACATACATATGCGGTGAATAAATTGTCATTTAAATTACGCAAAAATGAAAATAACACTGATATCTCATTTTAACATACCAACATTACATAAAAATATCTTGGAATACTAAAGAGTAATAAAATCACCATTGGCTTCAACCACGGCTTCCAGATGACTTCGGACTCTCCTGCAATGCTTCTGGATGGTTTGTTCAAAAGTTTCGTAGCACGGTCTTTACTCTTGTCCTTGATTGCTTCGGATAAAAGTTGGCCCTTTCTAATTGTATAACAATATTCCCATCGACTTTTGTCCTGTAGTGTCATTATTTCACCAACAAAATTTCAGGTATACGAATAGATTTACATCACGATGAATGATATTTATTCATAATATTCAAGAATGATTTATGCTATCCACTTTATTGTTTAGGATTTCTAAGCCAAATCTATCTTCATTCAGATTTGTTCTTGTATCTTTTCCGAGAAGTGAATACTACAGGGGAGATTTTAACTTTGAGCTCTTTTACGCAGAACATTGAAGAGTTTTCATTTTAACCGACATCATTATTCTTGCTATGAACTTTGGATTCTTTCTCATTGTCCAAAACGAAGATGCAAAGGAAGTCGACTGCAATTTACGACACTGTAATACAGAATATCAAGCGGTGTAGTTGTTATTAGTATTGTGTACCAGTTTTATCCAGCTAGTCCTTAAGATCGAAAGCTTTTTAATGCAGGAAGACCCTATCTTTCAATTGTATTCTACATCTAGCGACCTCATTCTCTCTTTCATGAAAACTTTTAACATTTCTATTTATTAAATACACGCATTGCGTGGTTTCTCTAATCTATCGTATACGGGAAACATCTACTTACAATCTCATTGACTAAACATTCTGTTAGACAGTATAACTTGATATTGTGTTCAACTGTACTCAAATCGATCATCCCATCTTGTCAGACGTATTCTAAATCTGGCTATATTATACAATTTGTTATAATTTTGGAAAGATTTCTGCTTTTATATGCACTAATATGTGTTTCGAGTTCTCACTGTTCTTTAGAAAAGATAAAACAACCACTTAGACACACGTTTATTAGTTCGATGTGAGTCGACGATGTGGAGAAATTGAGGAGAATAACATACCTGTATACATGTGTTATTAAATACCTTTTCTTTTTTACTTGACACATAACGGTGAATATTGTAAGGAAGGGGGTAGAATGTAGGATATTAATTAAAATGTTTCACACGTGCCGAATTTCTGTATTGGTAGAGTAATGCAAAATATTAAAACACGGGCGAAATAACTTGATAATCAATGTAGCGAGAGAGATTTAAGATAAATGAGAGTAGTTTGCAAAATGTTGTGATTTACAAATATGTTTCAGATGAGAATTTGTCACGTTCCACTATCGAAATATCCAGCATGGAAATATATTGATATCGTATCGCATGATAAGGTCACAGAGTGGTAGGTACCACGTGATAAACTTATTTCAGGCATCGGTGAAGCAAATTAATCTATATAGCGAGACATGAATGTAGCTCGTAACAAAATCGCTTCATTTCTCTATCAATCAACTCTTTATAATAATTACCTATACATATAGAAGCGAGCAAACACATACACACACAAAAACATATACGCCCCATATCTATCTATCTATCTATCTATCTATCTATCTATCTATCTATCTATCTATTTATCTATCTATCTCTCTCTCTCTCTCTCTCTCTCTCTCTCTCTCTCTCTCTATATATATATATATATATATATATATATATATATATATAGAGAGAGAGAGAGAGAGAGAGAGAGAGAGAGAGAGAGAGATGCGCTCACGTACACACACACGCATACACACACACACACACACATACATATATATATATATATATATGCACTGGTATGTCTAGGGAATTTATTATTTTTGACTAGATCTTCATTCAGTAGACAACAGTTAAGTTTAGACATCTTTAAATGGTTTTAGTTATAGTTTAAGACTCAGCCTAGCGGGTATTTTTTAATTTTTATGTCTTTCTTGAGCAACTATGAAGTTTAACGTCGAGTTTTACTTACGAGCACATTATGTAAAATAGAGGAACACAATTATAACTTATATATGAGATTATATCACTATGTGTATGTATATGTGTGATGGTCTATATGTCTAAATACATATACATACATACATATACATACATATATACAAAAATGTATGTATGTATATGTATATATAGTTGAAATGTATTGAGAAACAAAAGACGGAGACAGGTGTCCAATAAACAGGTGTATTAGTTTGACGTTCGGGATAGTCTTTTACGTTTCGAGCCAATACTCTTCAACAGAAAGGAATAAGAGAAAATAAACAGAGAGAGAATATAAAAGAGCTTGTGGATATATATATATATATATATATATATATATATAATTTTTTGTTAGCCAAGAATGTTGATGTCAGTGATTTCGAAGTTTCAGCCAGCTAAACTTCGTTGAACGATGAGTTAGCTTGATACAACGCCGAAGTCACTGTGCACAACATTTCTGCTTAAGATTAATAAACCTGTACTCTACAAAATTGTAGAATAATCCATCAAGTTTATGTAAAATTGTTTGTATTATAACTGAACATCAAAGCTCTCCCTTATATTTTTTGTCACTAGTGTCAATATCTTCCCTTTGCGTGGTGGCTATTTAATTAAAACTTCCTTTTGTTTCATTACACTTTGTTTGTCAGCTCACACTCCACCATATGCTCTTCATGTGAATGACATCATTGGGAATTTTTTTTGCACTTTCAAAACGACATCATAAAGACGAAATTAAGTAAAATTTCATACCATACACGTATCAATATGTTTTGCTATAATGACAAATTTCTGTTTTGACAGTCGCCCCCATTCTGTTATCTCTCACAAATTAATGCTTAGATTTTTCATTAAAATATTCGCTATTAATTCTTAGTATAATATCTACATAAGCCGAGTTTCCACTCGTCATACTGCAGAATATAATATGTGCAGGTAACGAGTAATTCTCTTAGATATTAGCAAATCTTTTATCTAAATTCTCTCATTCGATAGACACCGCCAGTAACAAATGTTACTTCAATCGCTCTTACAATGTATTTGATGTCATGAGTCAACATTTTTGTAAATACATTCATCAGATTTGGTGTAACTTTTCCTATTTTTATTCATTATTTTCTGTCATTTAACACATTGTCAGGTGCGTATATGTGCAACCAATAATTTCCTCCAAAGCTGTTTGAGAATTATCCGATTAGAATCAGCTGACATAAATTCAAATATGGACACTTCAAAACTTCAAGGCCAGATGCCTGATGAGCGGAGCAAAAGCAACGTATAGCGATTTTTTATGAGACACCTGTATTTTTTACGTTTATGTATTTGTTTTGCAAGAATCTGTGCGTGGAAAGAGAGAAAGATAAAATGGACTAAACAGAACAGCCACATGGGATGGAGACTCACTGAAGAGGTCACAGACGTATTTTAAAGGATCTAAAACAAAGGACACAATAAAAAAAATAATAATAAAGCTGAAGTGAAAAACAAATATCTGGTACGTGTGTTTATTTCGTCAAAAATGGCCGCCCCGACACATAACGTGTATATATTTCTTTTCTACATAATAGTGACGGTTGCATTGTCCTGTTTCATGTAATTGTTATTCCGCTTTGTATGTTATCTAGAATGTCATGTGATATGGGATTTGTGTATTTTATATATTTATCTCACAAAAACTCAATGGATCTGAAAAATAGTTTCAAATTATTCTTATGATATTTGTAAATGGTTAAAGATTTTCTAGTGTTGAAAAAAACCTGCAGAAGAAAATCATGATTTGAGTTATATTGAAGACTTATTCACTAGAGTGTACAAAATTACACCAGAATAGAATAAAACCACATGCAATACAGTAAAATAACGGAAGCCTAATAACATTTTTTGATTCAGGACCCGAAATTTAGTAGAAGAAAATGAAATCATACAGATAAGCGACCTTCATTTTTTCTTTTCTCAAATTTGATCCGCAATGTTATTTACACGGCAATAATTGTTGGTTGTGGATCTTGTGGATAGGAAGAGGAAAATATTCAAACTAATATCCCACTCATAATATGGCGGAACGTATTACATATCGTAAATGATAACTTTTCCAGTGCAAACATATATAGAAACGCATATGCACAACTACATATCCACACACATACATACATATATATATATATATATATATGTTTAACGATGGAAACGCGTAGTTAATTATGTACATGGACACAGCTTGTCATACAAGAGACACATGTTTGTGTAATGAGGTAATGAGTTACACAAATACATAATGAGTTATACCAACACATATACCTGCGCGCTGTGTTTGCGTGCCGTGCGTTTTCATGTACATACTCACACACACACACATACACACTTACACACGTTTATATATATATATATTCTTTTACTCGTTACACACATGCGGCTGCGGTCATGCGGTCATATGTACGTATATATATCTGTCATTATAGTGCAGAAAATGTACACGTAACTACACACAGAAATGTGTGTGTGTATATATATGCATATATATATACAGTATGTATATACATACATAGGGTAAAATAAAAAATGCAAATATGTATCAATAAGGCACTGGTACAAGCGTGTTAACTGATCTGGTGTTTTAAAACAGAACATTTTCTCATTACTATGATTACAAGACACCATTATTTTCAGAAATTCTTGTAAGACTTGAGTTGCCGATGTAGTATTATTCTCAAACACCTGAAAATTGATAGTCTCGATTTTTGAAAACGTATAATTTTGGCAAAATAGAAGGAACTATAAATGTCATATGTGCTCGCTTCAATTACCAGTTCCTCTAATTCTGAACTAGGATGTCAGTAGATAGTCATAACATACGTTAGTGTGGTGGCGGGCTTGATAGATTTACAGTCAAATAAAATGATGGATTATTAATAAATGTGTACATGTGTGAATAGCATATGTTTGTGAGAGTCCATGTCTTTCGCTGCACGTGTGTATGTGTGCGTTTGTGAGTGTGTGTGTGTGAAAAAGTGTATTCGTGTTTGAAGATTTCATGGACGTGATTATGAGATTGCATATACACGTTTATGTGTTTATGTGCATATGCCCATAATTATATCATAACCTTATACATCATATCTATTGTCTCAGTCTGTTGCTATATATACCAATACATACCTATATATATATATATATATATATATATATATATATAT
>NC_068988.1:62232685-62233789 GCF_001194135.2 Octopus bimaculoides | reverse complement strand
TATATATATATATATATATATATATATATATATATATAGAGAGAGAGAGAGAGAGAGAGAGAGAGAGAGAGAGATAGGTAGATAGATAGATAGATAGATAGATAGATAGATAGATATATGTACACTTAATTAATTGCTTTAAGTTTCCTAAAAGGTACGTCCATACATGTGTAATGAAGTAAATTGTATTTGTGAGAATGCCTACATGGCCTTTAAGATATGCGACTATGTCACTCTCCATGTTCATAGATTATATATTACAAGGTTTAACGATGGAAACGCGTAGTTAATTATGTACATGTACACTGCTTGCCATAAAAGAGACACACTTATCTGTGTAATGAGTTGCAGAAATTTCAATATATGTTAATATGCACACGGGTATATATATTTGCGTTTGTCTGTATATGTGTGTGTTTGCGTGCTATACGTTTTCATGTACATACTCAGACACACACACACACACACACACACACACACACACATACGCACTGAGACATATGTATATAATTCTACTTTCGCTTTCAGCTACAGGGTGGTGCCAAGCTACAGCAACGCCATTAGATTTCATTCTCGTTTATTTTTACTCATCTTCGTTTTGAAGTATTATGTTTGACACCGACAGCAATAAAGCCTTGCGTTTCTTGCCGTCGTGTTAATTTTTCTGCTGTATCAGATAGAAAATTTGTCTAATTGCTCCTTCAATACATCATCCCTTTTATGGGTTAAAACAGAGATGTCAGATAACTTAAAAGATATCATGTTAGTATTAACATAAACATGTTCGTATAAATCCAAGGAAACATGTTAATTTTACTAATATAATTCGGATGACATGGTATATTTTTAACGGGTAGTGCAGGAAGTGTATCAAGAGAGGAATAGAAGACACATACAAGATTCTACGGTGCGAGGAGGTCCTTGTAATCGCCTCAAATGTAAACCATACAGACACCGTTTTCTATGTTTGTGTTTAGATGAATAACATTACTTTCTCCTAGTTCATACTTTTGTGCTCATCTCTTTCGTAGTTTCCAAGATTTACGCTTCTGCAATACAAGGCAAAGTTTAACGTAAGTGTTCGTTAATATATATATATATATA
>NC_068988.1:62229509-62231862 GCF_001194135.2 Octopus bimaculoides | reverse complement strand
TATATATACTTTGTTTTGTTCTTTTATTCGTTTCAGTCATTTGACTGCAGCCATGCTGGAGCACCGCCTTTAGTCGAGCAGATCGACCCGAATACTTATTCTTTGTAAGCCTAGTACTTATTCTATCGGCCTCTTTTACCGAACCGCTAAGTTACGGTGACATAGATACACCAGCATCCGTTGTCAAGCGACGTTGGGCGAACATGCACAGACACAAACACACCCACACAAAGATATATGCGACGGGCTTCCTTCAGTTTCCGTCTACCACATCCACACACAAGGCTTTGGTCGGCCCGAGTCTATAATAGAAGACACTTTCCCAAGTTTGCACGCAGTGGGACTGAAACCAGAACCATGTGGTTGGTAAGCAAGCTACTTACCCCGCAACATTGCATAAGCGTGAAACATTATTTTAGCAATTAAGGCTGTGCATAATACATTTCCTTCGAGATATCTCGTAAAATTTTGGTCCCACAACGAGCAGGTATGTGACAGACTTTATTGGAATAAGTGAAGGAAATCGAATAAGAACACTGGGTACGTTATTTTCATATGCATATGCAGGTATATATAGACATACACATACACATACATGCCCGCACATGCACACACGCGCAAACACATACACAGTCACATGCACATATGCACATATGCCGATGGACTACAATCTTATTTTAACGTTAACAATGTATCGCGTAGAGACTTTTACATTCTGTCTGATTTGAAAACAAATTTACTCCATTTTTATATATCAATAGCCACAATTTATTTTTCGGTATTTCTTATTTCTTAGCACCCAATTATATCGATTTGCACACACAAGTTATACGTTCGCTTCAATTTTATGCAAATTATGACAGCATAATAAAGTACATCTAGGTTTTTTGAAATTAATCTTGCTACCCTCATTCACGTGAGTTCCTATCGAAGTACACACCCACTCACAATCACATGCATATTTCTTTGGAGTCATAATGAATATTGGATACTATTAAGGACAGTGAATAAAATTAACCGTCTGCTACAAAAGTCATGCTCTATGGATTTATAAATTCAGTAATCTTGTCTCTATAGTTTTTTTCCCCCTAGAAATTGCTGTAACATTTTAAAATCAATACATGTATCTGTTTGACCAGAGAGGGAGCCATGAAAAAGAGAGGAGTTTATGTTGGTAGCTATATGAAAATTTCGATAAGATTCTCTCTATACAAGAAGTCGTAAAGTACTAACATAACGTTTGCTACGCGAAGCTAGTTTAACTATTTTTATTATATCGAAAAATTGCCTTCAGAAAAAAAAACATGTAAAGCAATGTATCTCGCTTAAATGTCAGAGAAAAATCGAATATCTGAAGTCTTTGCAATCTTTTATGTAGTCTATGTTCAATTAACTTAACATCAAAATATGAGTTGTACGGAAATTTACTAGGCTAAAAGAATAAAATTGATAAATATGTTTGATAAGTATACAGGCAGTATCGTTTTAATAATACATATTTACATACACACACACACACAAACATACATACATACATGGAGATCTTTACTCCCTTACCTTTACTCTTCCTTCATTTAGCGGTCATTCTAATAGCTGTTTTGTCTTAATAACGGTCAACCACACAGAAATTTCCCATTGTTTAGCAGTCATTTTCATAGCAATTTTCAATGGCGAGATAGCTAAAGAGATGGCGGCGTAGGTTTCCGCCCTGGCATCCAAAACTCGGAGTTTCATCATGGCTACCGAATAATTGTCCAGGGACCGAGATGTGGGAAGACAGTTAGCTTCAAGCAATCCGTACTAAATATAAAAAGAACTTTCAGGGACAATAGTGCTCTACTGAGACGGAAGATTGTGGATTTTTCCATATCGTAGTACGATAAACCGAAAAGAAAAAAACACTTTTTGTATTTCACAGTATTTCAAGGAATGGAGCAGATAAAATTCCGGCTACATATGTTCCATAGCGAGCGGAACCTTGGAATTGGTAAATATCCAAGCGAGGTGTATACTGCAGACTAATCTTCAGGATATCTTTACATTGTCGCAAGGAGGTACATGCTAACACATCGGAGATTCCATCAGAATGTGATTCTTATTGAATTCTGATCGGCTCTTTCATTTGTTAACATGTACCGCCTTGCGACCAACGTAAACTTTCATTTAATCACGATATCCTTGGTCTGAAGAGTAGCCTGCGGTATACACCTCGCTTGAATATTTACCACTTCTGAGATTCCGCTTGCTATGAAACATATGTAGCCCGGATCTTATCTACTCCATTAGCTTAATTCTTGTGTGTATATACATATATACATACATACATACATACATACATATATATATATATATA
>NC_068988.1:62227493-62229228 GCF_001194135.2 Octopus bimaculoides | reverse complement strand
ATATATATATACATGTATGTATGTGTGTTATTTATATACTAGAATGCTTTTGAAAGTGACTTCGAAGTTTCAGTAAGCTGAATCACCGTCAGACCCATCAGATTAGTGTAAAATTGTTTTCATGATAACTGAATATATAAGCAACCATTAATATACATATATATGTAGTGGTTGTGTGTATGCGAGTATGTGGAGAGTAAAATGTGACTATACTATATATATGTAGGTTCTGTATGCTGCTACTATATAATTCACAATGTTTAACGTATGTCGTGATGATGCATAAACATTTTAAAACAGTATTTAAATGCATTTTTACTAGTTTGAAGTATAATATCAGATTACCCATGTGCAACACCTATGCCTCACACTGATTTATGTAGAATTAACACTATTTTTGTAGAAACCAATCTCATGTTGAGAAACGCATCAAAACAGCCATCCGATATATTCTGGGCATAAGATAGCTTCGAAATTAAATAAAATGCATGTTATTTTGCTTTACAAAAGAACCACTGTTATACTTCAACATAACTTTTGCTCATTATTTTGCGTTTTTTATTCTGTTGTTATTACATACACTTCAATAACTTAGAATGAATGAACATCGATTATTTGTAAAAAGATAGAATTATGAATGCTGGATACACAGACGATATTTTCAAAATTTGATGTGCATATAACTTTACGTAAACATTATAAATTTTACTGGTTTAAAAACCTATTTAGGTACGAAACCCTACGAAATGTTTGATGATTATTTAATAATTTGTACCAGACTAATTGATGCACATGTTTTCATGCATTTTACCTATATCAACATATTCCTAGATAAAATATCGAGCCACTATGAACAGTGCTATCGAGCTTGACATTTAGGGAACTGAATCTCACTTGCCCCAGATAATTCACATTTTATAAAGAACCTCTCGTTTTCTTTTAATTGTGCACGTAGAAAATAAAATACACGTTGACAAAACTTTATATGATGGTCTTCTCCAGTGAAAGAATTTTTTTCTGCAGGGATTCAATTATGTAAAAAAGCGAGGGAATACCTCAGATGAATTGCGCTCATTTTTGTATTTACGAGAATAATACATTCTCAACAGTGTTGTAAATGAGCTAAAAAGCAACAAACAAAATTTCAGGGAAATAAAGACGATGATTCTTGCCGATAAAGACCGTGTTGCTGGCAACGGTAAGATTTCATGTTATTCGACATTTACATCGACATATATATTTTAATCAGGTGTCAAACGTTTTTGGGTTTTGTTACTCAAATGTCAATGGCAGTTGTGCCGACCAGTCATTTTTCGATCAAAATTTGCTGGCCTTCATTAAAAACAATTATATTGAAATTCAGAAAGGCACTATTATAAAATGGGCCATTAACAGTTGTTTAGAATTCAAACTCAAGACCATCAGTTAGACCAGTAAATCGAACCTGGTGCATTATATTGAGCCTAAAAGCAAAAAGACCTTACGTGAATCCAGCGGCCTGACTATAGTGTGTCGGTATAAACAATAGTGTATCATTATATAATACAGAAAAATGTATTATCGACTAACGAAATAAGAACTTAGAAACGTATTTTAAATAACTGGAACTTGTATTTTACTTGCAAGTACACGAGGCGTGTAGAATTACGCACACACACACCTACACAAACCTCCACATAACCACGTATATAGTCGTAATTGTGATTGAATGTATGTTTGCATATACATACATAAA
>NC_068988.1:62225632-62227134 GCF_001194135.2 Octopus bimaculoides | reverse complement strand
TATATATATATATATATATATATATATATATATATATATATATATATATATATATATATATTATACATGCCATACACATTCATGCGCATGTATATCTATATTTCAATGTGTACATGAAGTGTACTTTCACTTTCACAAACGCAGTTATGTGTATCCTTTCAAAGTCGTGTGCGAACATATTATTTTTGAATTATTCATTAAATATGACATTTGTAACTCTAATAACACAAACTTTACACAAATGGTTGCAAAGGCAATTTAAATCATCACTTACTATATTAAATCTTCTAAAGTTATATATTTAAATCTTCTCAAGTCATATATTTCGAAAGTATTTTTTAATTTGTTTCGCATTTATTGTTTTTTTCCCCTTTCTGTCTATCTGCTATAAAGGAGCACAGAATATTACATACGTTATCTGCGAATTTCTATATATACTAACAGTTGAATTACAATCTCTTCCTTCTTTATCACTCCCATTTATTCTCCCTCTTTATCTCTATATTAAACGATTTTGTTTACATATGAACATACATACATACATATATACATATATATTATAAATACATACATGTAAACATATATATGGATATGAATAAAGTTTAAATATTTATACATAGTGTGTTCATATATATGTATATTTATACAAGCAAACATATATATATACATATATATATATCTAGATGTGCAAACATATGTATATGTGGCTTGTTTGGGTGTGTATGTCTCAATGTGTTCTATATTTTCTGATATTTTAAGAGTAGGAGTGACAAAGAAAAATCTATTTAATTCATTTGCTTTTTCTTTTTCAATATTTTCATTTCCATTACACAATTATTGAAATTCTCGGAGAATCAAATGTTTTGCTTGAAAGGAATCACTTTGATATCATAAATCAAAATATTTAATCAAAGTTTTATATTGAGATTGACGGTTTAATAATATCAACTTTATGGGTGTGTATAGTTACAAGTTTATTAATTTATCCCTTTTATCAAAAAATTATGTTATAATGTTTTCCTTTAATTTTCATTTGTTGTACATTTTTCAAATATTTAACACAAATGAAGAAATAACAACATTCAAATATTTGGTGAAATACCTGTGCCAGAACAGAATTCTTGCAATGTTACACAAAGCATGGAAAAAATATGTTGTTAATTATTCGAAAAACAGAATTCTTATTAGTTTGGCATGTCTATTGCAATATGGAGAATATTTTAGATAAATATATGGATGCAAAATAGCAAGCATGTAATATGTATGGAGGTTACACTAGAATAAAACTAAACATTGAATTGTTTCTTCATTTAGTTCACATACTATATTAAAGAAGGATTATGAATTATTTATACTCTAAATATATTCCACATCGAATATGCACTTACATATATTTGCATATATATATATATGTATGTGTGTGTTGTGTATGTATGCACATGCATATAGGCATGCATCTCTCTCTCTCTCTCTCTCTCTCTCTCTCTATATATATATATATA
>NC_068988.1:62222143-62225353 GCF_001194135.2 Octopus bimaculoides | reverse complement strand
ATATATATATATATATATATATATATATATGGGTGGGTGTGTGCGTGTGTGTGTATGTACGAATGTATGTATACATATACATGGTGTCCAGATTAAATTTAATGATTTTGTCTGTCCTTTTCTCTCCTTCTTTTTCGGGAATAGCTTAAACAGTCAGTGGCTTTGGAGAGCATAATCATTATAGCTACCATTGGCAAAAAGTTACCTGACATGGCGGACTGGATCTGAGATGCCGGTGTAATGATGTCTCTCGCTGGATATCAAAATGGAGATATCATGATTGCTGCTCAATATTCTGGGAACATTGTAAAGGTTGGAAGTTGCAAGGGAGACACCGAAGTTGTGGCCAGTAGGAAGGGAAAGAGTAACAGCGATATGTTAGCTTCCGCATGCCATCCGCAGCAACCCCCACATTTGGAACAGTAGTCAGGTTAAATTCCGACGCCTATAAAAAACTGCTGGAGATTTTAGTCAAAAACCTAACCGGAGAGGGTTGCTGCTGGAAGGCCACTTATGTGTAAGCTGCATTCGACATCTTACCATTTCTTCAGAACGAGTTAAAAATGCTCGTCGATGAATTACTACGGATAAATCAGCCCCGAATTCTAGGCTCTTAACTCCCCGGGTTCTAATGTCAGACGTTACTATGCGTGGAGTGTAGTTGAGAAGCACACAGACCATTATTCCTGCAGCACCGATGCCGAGATACTGGCCTATATGGAGAAGGATTTCTAGGATCTTCCAGAGACGCAGTGAGAAGCGCATGCGCCAATTTTAGGAGTAGTCTTGAGGCCGCGCAGCAAACTTATGCAGATAGTTTGAGTAAAATGTAATCAGCCACAAAGAATATAGTTGATATTTTTTTTTGTATTCTTGTGTTCAAATTCCGCTGGGATCGACTTTGCCTTTCATCCTTTCGAAATCAATAAATTAAGTTCTAGTCGCGTACTGCGATGTAGTCGACTGGTCCTCCTGCCCCAAAATTTCGGTCCTTGTGCCTAGAGCAGAAAAGGATATTTTTGTATTCTTTAAAATGCTTTTATTTTTAGTTGGCATATCTTATATCTTTTTCCTTTAAGAACAGTTTGTGCACGCACATACGCACATACACACAGACATCACACACGCACACACACATATATATGTGTGTGTATGTATGTTGTGTATTATATATATAAATATAACCACACATATACATACATTCATATGTATAACTACATACATATATGTATACATATATACATATATACATACAAACATGTATACATATACAGGAGGTAATTCAAAAGGAATGGTGCAAAATGAAATATATATATAATATATAATATATATATATATATATATATATATATATCCAAATTTCAAAGAGAAGAATCCCAAGGGATATAAATAATATCAAACTTATACACACAAGGTATGTATTGTATCAGCGCATTGGCAGGTTACGATGTAGTCGTACGAGAATTCGCCTGGAAGTCAAATGTATGTGAGATAACCCGTATCAGATCTCCTTACAGGAACGATCGACATTAAGGTTTCTTAACCTTAGTGACTTGTCAATACTGCGTGCCCGAAACGAGTCCACACGGAAGCCAAATCGACTTACATGACTAAATGCAACACGGGATAACAATTATCTGCTGGTATGTCCCAAAGTTACATAACACAGCAAACATTGATATATGAATGGGAGAATATATTAAAAAATAAACACAAATTATGTGCTTTATCATTTTGGACAGGCTGTGATTGTAGGCTTAGTAGAAGATATACTCACGAATTCACCTGTGGTTAAAAGACTTGACCTCTTGTTTCATTTCGAAACATTAATATCTATCATTCTTGTAACACACAAACGCATACACATACATGTGTATGCGTTTGTGTGTGTGTGTATGTGTGTATGTGTGTGTGTGTATGTGTGTGTGTGTGTGTGTGTGTGTGTGTGTACGTACGTAAACAGGATTATCTCAAACATTATTCGAAAATTCATATCTTCATAATTGTTTCAGCGTAATTACAGAACTATGATTACATCCACAGATTAAACCGACTACAGAACTCTGCTGGTGACACTGGGGTTGACATGGTCTCGCTTAGGACGCATCCTACTATATGCAGTGCATTTGTGTAGACATATCAAATAACATAATGCAATATGATGCACAAAATTTGTGCAATAAAACTAGATGTGTCAGCTTCTTTTAAAAAGCAGAGTTAATCTGTTTCTAACCAAATCACACACTCTTGCATGCATTCACACAGATAAATACATATGCTCATAAACATATGGTTACATTAACATAGAAACGCACACGTGTATATATGTGGATGTATATCCACATACTTTTCTACACACATACATACACACACACTCATGTGTATATATATATATATATATATATATATATACAGCACACATATATATACATATGAACAGCCACTCATATACACTATATATATATATACATATATATATATATATATATATATATATATATGCATATATACTTAGACTTATCCATCAACAAAGTACTTATTTCCTTTTTCTACACTCTGAGAGACTGAGAGACTTGCTGCAGTATTATCGAATATGCGGGGATCAAAATATAGATAAGTAGTTAGTACGTGCACAACGAGTTCAAAGTGCCATGCACTGTTCTGTACTTAAGACAATAGCACTATACGTTAATGGATAAAACAAGATGCAACATAATCCTGTCTGAGAAATATAGTATTTGTAAATACATAAAAGAGAAACGTCATGTAATAACACTGCATGGGAATCTTACCTTAAGTACATATCACTAATGCTTTTAAAATATTTCTCATGAAATTATACGCAGAACACCAAATCATTGTAACTGAATCCATAGATTGTCGTTTCTATTATGTCCCTGTTTTGCTTTTCTCTTTTCTTTTATCTTTTACAATTTAGTTGTTTCAGTAACGCTGGGGCACTGTCTTCAAGCAACTTAGTGGAAAGAATCAGCCCCTTCGACTTATATGTTTCTAGGTTTGGCATTTATTTAATTTGTCCCTTTTGCCATGCCGCCACACTTCGAAGATGTAAACATACAAACACTGTTGTCTAGCTGTAGTGGAGCATGAAGAGTGACATAAAGACGTGCACATACACACATCAAAAAGCTAATATATGTATTGAACATTATTCATGCTTCGTCTTGCGTATATATATATGTATATATA
>NC_068988.1:62216658-62220042 GCF_001194135.2 Octopus bimaculoides | reverse complement strand
TGTGTGTGTGTGTGTGTATAGATATGTATATCTGTTTCTAAGATATCCCAAGTGATAGGCTAGCATGTCCGTATACTGGGTATTCCGTCATCAGATACAAGGTGAGTATTTAGGAAAGTTTTAGACAGGGAGATTCACAGTTTATAAGGAATGTATTAGAAGAATAAAGAGTAAAAGTAGATGGAAGAATATAGACAGGAGAATAAATTTCACAGTTTACCTTTTACCAGAGGCTATGGAGGATTGTCCATACTTTCATGAAGGTATAGGCTCTTAGGTTTAATTCTTGATAAGTCCAGGTAGCATTTTGTTTTTCTACTCCAGGCACAAGGCCCGAAACTTTGGGGGAGTAGGGTCAGGGGATTAGATCGATCCCAATAAGCAACTGGTACTTAATTTATCGACCCCGAAAGGATGAAAGGCAAAGTCGACCTCGACGGAATTTGAACTCGGAACGTAAAGACAGACGAAATACCACTAAGCATTTTTTCCCGGCGTGCTAACGTATCTGCCAGTTCGCCGCCTGTCCAGGCAGTATTTTGGCAGGACTTTGAACGATGCATTCATGTTGATGTGGTTAGCCAGTATGTTAGCTAACCACTTCAACATGAACTCATCCTTGAAAATACTGCTAAAATGTTCCGTGGATTTACCTGGAATTATACCCAAATGCCCATACCTTCATGAAAGTACGGACAAATCTACATACACACTGGAAAAAGAGGTTATGTGAACTTTATTCTCCTGTCTATATTCTTCTATCTATTTTTACTCGTTATTCTTCTAGTTTATTCCTTATAAACTGTGAATTTTACTGTTTCGAACATTCATACATACTCACTGTGTCTTTGTTGACGGAAAACACAGTGTACGGACGTGCTATCCCAGAAATAAATGCAAGACTTCATATTCACTCTACCCTAATTTAGTTATTATAAATGACTAGAGATACTACTCCAACCTTGGTTGTTGCTGTCAGTTTCCTCTAGTGTGTGTGGGTGTGTGTGTATGTGAACGCACCACAGAAATAAATACACATACACGCGCATATATTGACCATAAGTACTACTAGATCATGCACATTTTACCTCTGACGAGTTTATCTCATGGTCTGGTGTTGAACATTGACCACTGAGAACTTGTAACCTGGTTTTAAATAATGATTCTTTCATAGGGGCAATATTCACAATAATGATAATTATATTCTGCTTTTAGTTCCCTCGCTGTATGACTGATTATCTTACACTATGGATTTGGAATAGCATACGCTTACAATCACAAACACAGTAACACATGTTATATATGAGTGTGTGTATGAGAGAGAGAGTGAGTCTGTGTGTGCTTGTGTGTGCATTAGTATTAGTATGTGTGCTTATGCGTAGTTAACGGCACGCACATTTACTTACATATATGCAAGTTGGAAAAGAAACTAGCTATTTTGACAGAAGAAAAAAATCGATATTTCAAAGACCAAAGTGAAGTAGACCAAGATATCTTAGAAGACGATGTGATGCATATTCTATTTAGGAAATAAACGAATACATTAAATAAGTAACAACGAACAGACATAAAATGTTAAAAAAATATATAACATTGTTTAGACTAGAAATGTTACTTTGTATTCCCACGGAGCTGAACTGTAGAACATTTATTCATGGATGCCATTGATTATAGAATGTCAAGCAGAAAATTGAGGCATTTGGTATTTGATTCAATTTATCACACTTGTATGTGGTGTGGTGCAAGATACGTAAGTTTACTCTAGTCAACTTTAGTTCAGCCGTACATGCTAGTGAATATCTAATACACATTTAGCTTGCTTTGTCTACTACAATTGTGTCTAATCTGAATAAACTTCGTAATCTAATAAAAGAATGCATTATATATTTCAAATGAAATTGTTCCGTCGGTATCAATGCTTATTAAGACGTGAATATTTTTTCCCCGCTATTTCCCACTAAAACGTATGTTGGTGTTGTTGTTTATCTTTAACCCCAGGTCATCCGTGATCCAGAATAATTATGAGGAAGGACATTCAAGCATTAACCAGTGTATTGTTTTGCATATCAGGGACACTACATCATATAGTTTGTTCTTCCTTTTTTTGTCTCTCTTTTAATCAAAGTCATACATTAAAACTATGTTATAATAGATTCTTGGTTCATGTTTCGCTCAGGATGAACATCGCGTAGAAATTTCATATAAATTATCAATCAATAGAGGAGCCTAATTCCAATATAACAATTCGACAAAAATATATACGTATTTGTCATTTCATCTTACAAAAATTAAAATCATAAAGCTGATCAGTGGATTTAATACCGCTATGCATATTGTCCGATGGTCTAACAATCTTACAACCCCGAATAATAATAACAATTGCAAAGCGTGATAATATTTACTTATAACTTAGGCACAACTGAATATCAAAAGAAAAAGGGTTTTAATAGAAATAAAGCGGAGAAATATGTAATATTTACTGGGATGAATCACGTTAATGATAGGAATCATATTATATCTACAGGTTATCAGATGCTGTTATACGAAACTGGTCACATGGCGCTTCATTGCTTTCTAGTGGTTTTCAAATTATACCAACTCGTTTAGTAGACCGATATATTCATGATTGCAGCCCTCTAACCATTAGGTCACTTGTTTTCACTGAATTTAATATAAAATCATCAAATGTAGAAGAAGCAAAAATTATATAGCAACACTGGAGAGAATCAAGACCAAAAGCAAAGAGTTGATAGCTCTCAGTGAAGGAAATGTTCACACACTGAAAACGTTTTCAGAATTCAATTCGAATCCGTAAAACATCATGCAATCCATGGTGTCATATAACCAACTTAAAAGTAATATCGGTTTCAAACTTTGGCACTGAGACCATACATTTGGGGAGAAGGTTAAGTCGATTATATCAACCCCGGTGTTCAACTGGTACTTCTTTAATCGAGTCCGAAAGAATGAAAGGCAGAGTCGACTCTGGCGGCATTTAAACTCAGGAGGATGAAATACAGCTGAGTCTTTTGTCCAGCGCGACAACAATCCTGCCATCTCACCACCTTGAAAACAAATTATACTCTTACTCTTTTACTTTTTTACTTGTTTCAGACTGCGCCCATGCTGGAGCACCGCTTTTATAGTCGAGCAAACCGACCCCAGAGCTTATTCTTTGTAAGCCTATTACTTACTGTATCGGTCTTTTTTGCCGAACCGCTAAGTTACGGGGACTCAAACACACCAGTATCGGTTCCCAACCGATGCTGAGGAGGACAAACAGATACACAAACATATACACACACATACACATACACACACACACACACACACACACACACACATATATGTATATATATATGTATATATATATATATATATATA
>NC_068988.1:62209627-62216476 GCF_001194135.2 Octopus bimaculoides | reverse complement strand
GTATATGCATATATACGATGGGCTTCTAATTTCCATCTACCAAATCCACTCACAAGGCTTTGGTCGACCCGAGGCTATAGTAGAAGACACTCGTCCAAGGTGCAACGCAGTGGGACTAAACCAGGGAACATGTGGTTGGCGAGCAAGCTACTTACCACGCAGCCACCCGTGCGCCTGTATTGATTTTAGAATGGAAGGCTTGAGGGTCAACAAGAAAATAACGAACCACCTCGCATTGGGCAATAGCCTGGAACTAAAGACAAGGACCAGTTGTACATAGAAAGAAGAGAAGATCTAAGAAACTGTACGAGTGTTGCGGCTCATGAGAAAGCTATTCCTGTGCTTGTCTATGATGCGCAGCAATCTTTCAGAAAAGGTGTTATTGTTGCTTTTTAAAAAGTTGTTCTCGTGCTTGTCGTTCAATTTTATCTACATGTTTGCGAAATTCTCTTTCGATTTCGCTCATTCTCTGTCTGTTTACTTGCTGCCGTATCCTTGCTTGTTGCCGTGTCCTTGCTTGCTTCTCTGTGAGACATTTCCTTTGGTCGCTGAAATTTGGTTGTTCGGTGAATGAAATATGTTTGACAAAGCGTCAATTGCCATAGAAAGGAATAACATTAATAAAAATGAAAGCTAGGTAAACCACCTGCATTTCATGGTCTTGTTGCATGTGACATTGACCAGGTTTTGCAACTTGTTTCAGAAACAAAGACATTGACTTTGTTTTGTTTTGTTTCTTTATATACGATATTTTATTTAGTTCCACAATACGTATAGTCAAGGATCTGATTTCATCATTACGACGAGACTGAGTGACATGTATTTCTGACATATCCACTAACTGTATAAAAGCGCCCAGATTTGTGAATGAGTGGCTGTGTGGTACGTAGCTCACCTACCAACCACAATTTTCCGGGTTCATTCCCATTGCGTGGCCCCTTGGGCAAGTGTCTTCTACTATAACCTCGGGCCGATCAAAGCCTCGTGAGTAGATTTGGTAGACGGAAACTGAAAGACGCCCGTCGTATATATATATATATGTGTGTGTATGTATGTGTGTATATGTTTGTGTCTGTGTTTGTCCCCAGCATCGCTTGAGAACCGATGGTGGTGTGTTTACGTCCCCGTAACTTAGCGTTTCGGCAAAAGGGCCGATAGAATAAGTACTAGGCTTCCAAAGAATAAGTTCTGGGGTTGATTTGCTCGACTAAAAGGCAGTGCTCCAGCATGGCCGCAGTCAAATGACTGAAACAAGTAAAAGAGTAAAAGAGAAAGAGTATGCTTCATGTATGTTAGTAATATGATTAATGTGGAAATGAATATTTAAGTAGAAATGTAATCCCACTGTGAATGTAAGATTTCAGTAAAGCATCTTAACTAAAATTTATTTCATACGGCGGATAAGTAAAGGTAGAACCAGCTTCGGTGAAAGTATGCGCGCGCGTGTGTGCGTGTTATTGTGTGTGTGTGTCAATGTGTGCGCGCGTGTTTGTCAATGTGCGTGTGTTGGTGCATCTGTGGGTGCCTACTTCCAACAATTACAGTGGCAGAAAAGTGCAGTACACTGGAGTATGTAATAAATTACCATCGCATTTAAAAGGAGTCTATTTCTATCCTTATATTTCTTTTATGAAATTGGGTAAAGATAAATCGTTTAGTACCTCATCGCATGATATTTACCTCTATGTGAAGGACCCAAAAATGTAACATATGTCATGCTGATCCTTACGTTAAAGATACAAATATCTGTATCATGGTCAGTCACGTAAATGTTAATTCAGGATCAGTTGATCGAAGGACAGAGCTCTATATTTTGACAACAAAGGACCACCAATTCTCAAATGCCTGCATATACATATATATATATATATATATATATATATATATATATATATATATATATATATATATATATATATATATATACATGCACAAAAATACGAACACACACATTCACACACACATTCACACACACATATATACGTTTATGTAAATACGCATAAGCGCGCATTACGGAAACCACAACACTCGGGTGTTCATATAATTAATCAGTGAAGTATAAAATGAAGAATTCACATAATTACATTTCATCTACTAGCTAGCGTTACCTGGAGATAACAACTCCAACATTGCCCATTCCTTATATAATCATACAATTTTGTCCTGTTGGTATATATTCGCTTCAGCCGTCTTCTAATTTAATTGCACAACACCTCTATGTCATATAACGAAATGAATTCCGTGATCTAAATAATTGGAGAGACATAGAAAAATTCAGTGATCAAATCAGAAAACAAATAATGTAGATTAAATTCATTTTTTATTTATATTTTTGTATATATCATTATAAATATTCATTCAGTCGATGTCAAATCTATTAGGAAAATTTCACAGATAACCGCAGCAATATTACGTTCATGATTCAGGCTTTTATAGCTGAAGGAATACTTAACGAAGTACACCCGCCTATACATACATATATTATTATATTGTCTAATACAAAAATCACAAACGTAATCACAGACAAACACACACACATATATGTTGGGTCATCCCATAAATAATGCGGTTTTTTCAAATGTATGAATTAAATGTCCGTGGGGGACAGGATAAACGGCCTGCATCAACTTGCTATAAAAGCAGGTAGTAATTTTACCTTGTCCTTATTCTTGGTGCATGTTATGAAGAGAGCAGTTCGATTTTACCAGTATATTTTCCTAGCTATAAGTCAGAAAATTATTTTTCTCTGTGGTTGGGTCGTTGATAACCTCTTTCTAGCATATCGGATGTCCACTTAGTGGTCATCCATTCTTATACACATGTAATACAATTTTTCTGAATTCTCAGAATTTTATATGCTAGGCCACTTTGTTTTAAATTGAATTAATATTCAAATTATCACCCTCTATATATAAATAATAATTTAAATAATTATGTTCTCCAGCCGGCAACATATACTGCAGGGAATTATTCTCTGCAGAATTGTTTCGGGAATTTGGCACGCCAGAGCTGAGATATTTTGAAAAATAACCCCAATATAATCGGTAGAACTGTGCGCAAGTTTTATTTTATGAAGACAATTTGTGTATAGTTCTGCAAATTATGTTCAATCTAGAACGATTGTGCTGAAGAGAACACGAATGTTGCTACGTAAGGAAAACGTTAATGTCGAAACCGGTACGCAATTAATTCTTTATTCTATATTTCTCATTTTGTCTTGCCCGCTTATGTTCTGGTGTTTTGCGAAATTTTTTCTAGAGAACATTATCTTTGTTTGTGGTTGGGTCGTTGATGACCTCTTTCTAACGTATCGGATGTCCACTTAGTGGTCATCCCTTCTTATATATACACACACACACACACACACACAAACACACACACACAAACACACAAACACACAAACACACACACACACACACACACACACACACACACACACACACACACACACACACACACACACACACACACACACACACATATATAAATATCTGCATGTTTGTGTGTGGAATTTTTAAGTAGCTATGTGTCAATAATTATGCAGCTTTGCATGTATGTATCAGTTATTGTTGACTCCGATGTTTCGGTACCACCCGCTTCACCAAAAAAACAATCAAACATCAAAACGTAAAGTCACTATTGACGATAGGTATTATTTTGCCTTTATAACTTAGTATTAGATGTATATATTTCATATATTCACAGCATCTATTTGAGTTTAAAGCGACTCATTCGCAATAATTACAAACCCACTTTTCCACTATTTAATGCTAGTAACTATCCGAAAAACGAATTGCTGAACAATGGAGAGGAGATGAAATTCAACTCTGTCTCCTGACCTAATACCCACCGCCTATCCATTGGATATCTTTGATGCAGTCTACTTTGATACAAATAGCTTTGTGACATTTTGGACACACCAAAGTGACAGAAATTTTAAAAAGTGTAGATGAACACATCGTTCTTATTTCTGAGTAAGCTATCAGAAAAATCTCTTATTACATTACAAGGCCGCTTTGTAATAAAATATTTTCCCGTCTTGTACTTAAACTTTTCTTAGTATCTGTTAACACAGGAAAAGATATTTCGTACCGCCACTGTATCTGAGATGAATAAATCTCTAAAAGTATAATCAGATTTAATCATTCCCTTTCCCTTTCAAACTCTTAAACCGACGCTATCTAAATAGCTTCAATGCATTATAAACATACAAAAGGGAACAGAAATAGACTCTATCCTTAATCTTATGCCGTGTTTCAAATGAAATACACTGAAGTATGCTTGTTTTCGCTTCATTCTCTTGATGTACTTGAGTTGAAAAGAATTGAGTTAGAGGGGAGCATATTTTGTATCATACTTAACTGCACTTGGTGTTAATTTACCTCCGAGGATGTCTATTCCTGTAAAGGGAAAGACCAAAGTGGAATAAATTGCAAAGAATTTTCCCACTATTCAATTACTGGATAAGATGACTGAAATGACTTTTAGTTGCAAGGAGATGTCTTTGCTGCTATATTTATAATGCAACTGTTCAGCTCTGTCAATACTCAAGACGATTTTCATTCCTAAGGAGGTGTACCTATAAAGACGTCATGTGTGCCGTAGTATTTAAATTTTATAAAGCGATTATCTAATCATATCGATTCCATACAATTTGCCTAATAGAAGGTGTAATTTAGCTGTCAGTCTTAAATGACTGATTGCATTATAGGCACGAATTGACAGGGGCTACTTATATTTCTCAGCGTGCATGTTGTAAAAGCTGATGCCCAGGGAAATCCATATTAGTAACAGTAACTGCAAACGCAGGTCGTTATCCTTTCAGAATTGATACTTTTAACGGGTTTTCGTTGCTTGCAATTTAATTTCTCAATTATGCGTCAGTCGACAGTACCAGCAGAAAGCAACTCTAAATTGTAAAATTTAGCTTGATTTAATTATATTACGGCCAGATTAATGACACCATTTCTCATGCATTCCAAGTAAAATTTGTAAAAATGTTGAAAATCTTTTTTGGTTCCAAATGATGACATATATCTTTTTTTTTTACTGAAGTTATACCCTAAGGAGAAATTTCACAATTTTGCCCCAACTTACGATTATAGACTGTTCATTGTACACAAAAAATTAAATTACAAATACTAACTAATAAGACACTTGAATCTCCTCTGTCTGGATGGCCATCCATTAAAGAGGAAATATGTGTATATTTGTATATATAAGTACATATATATAAGTATGCGTGTGTGCAGGTAGATATCTGTATGGTCATGTTTTGCGTATAGTATATTCATTGCAAACATATTTATACCATCCTAAACAACTACCACGTATTATGTATAGAATGTTGTATAAAAATCCTTTTTTGGGTTATTGATGCACAAAAATCCTCTCTCAAAATATATATCTATTTATTTCCATTACTCAGAAGCATCATCCATATGAAAACAATAGTTAAATTATTGTTAATATATTCAATATAAGGAGCTTACGACAATCTAATTAAAAATTCCAATCCGTCTGTGAGGAACATACAACTATGATTAAAATCAGAAAGAGTATGAGATAAATACGTACATTTACAATGTAAATAGACCTCGTCAAATATATGAGCGAAAAGATCATATAAGAACAATGTTAAGGCGGAATGGTTCAGACAGATGAGATTATTTGAAAGAAAGAAGATAAATCACGAAGACCGGCCGTGTGGTAAGTAGCTCGCTTTCCAACCACATGGTTCTGGATTCATTCCCACTGCGTGGCACCTTGGGCAAGTGTCTTCTACTATAGCCTCGGGTCGACCAAAGCCTTGTGAGTGGATTTGGTAGACGGAAACTGAAAGAAGCCCGTCGTATATATGTATATATGTATATATATATATATGTATGTATGTGTGTGTATATATTTGTGTGTCTATGTTTGTCCCCCCCCCCGCCCCAACATCGCCTGACAACCGATGCTGGTGTGTTTTCGTCCCCGTAACCTAGCGGTTCGGCAAAAGAGACCGATAGAATAAGTACTAGGCTTTAAAAGAATAAGTCCTGGGGTCGATTTGCTCGACTAAAGGCGGTGCTCCAGCATGGCCGCAGTCAAATGACTGAAACAAGTAAAAAAGTAAAGAGTAAGAGAGCTCTAGTTTATATTACCACATCAGCATCATCATCGTCAACATCATCAAGGACAGCAACAACAACAACAACAACAACTACTACTACTACTACTACTACTACTACTACTACAAAATACCAGCTTGTATAAGTAAATATAATGACTTATTTCGTCTGTCTCAGAACAAATTGTTTTTTGGTTTTATAACCACCGGTTATATATGACAAACGCATATCAAATTCATCTGCAGTATATAAACTTCCCAAATGAATTATATCTCACTTCACCATGTGCATTCCTTGAGCAATGAAACTGAAAATACAACGAACTTCACATGGTATATTTTTGCTTCTGTGTATGACATTACTTTGAAACCGTAGGGGCATAGGAGAACGGATTTCAAATAACAATAGGAGATTCATAGAATTAAGTGAGGTGATAATGTTATTGGATCACTTCTCTATAAAATTCGGATGGAACAGTTATCTCGCAACATTACCGTCGTTGATATTCATAGCTGAGTAGACGGAATCAATATGGAATGAAATGTTTTGTTCAAGAATACAATACATACTGGTCTGCGAATCGAAACCTTGATTTGTGATTGTGAGAGCATCACACTCACCACTAGGCCATGCTCTCGTATACATACATGCATAAACACACACACACACACACACACACACACACTCACACACACAGACACACAGACACACACACACACACACACACACACACACA
>NC_068988.1:62205118-62209482 GCF_001194135.2 Octopus bimaculoides | reverse complement strand
ATATATATATATATATATATATATATATATATATATATACATATATACACGCCCGCATGTGTATAAGGGTGTGTGAGAGAGAGGGGAAATTATGTACGTTCTCTTCTGCACACACACATGCACACACACACAGATAAATAGATAGATAGATAGATAGATAGATATTACACGCACAAGACAAATTTGAAATCGAGGCAATTTTAGATGACACTGTTGTAAATCGCACGAAGGGAATCTTGCAATGTGATTTCGACGCAAACTTCATAATCATACATTTATAGACTTTCGGCAAAATGTGTGTTGTATCATCCAAATATCGTGGCACTGCCACGATATTGTGACGGATGGTTTAATAACACTGAATCAGTGTAGTAACATAAACGTGATAACGCTGCAGCCGTAATAACAACGTAATGATCCGACAATCTCTTCACGAACCAACAGTCAATATTCCAAACAGAGTAGCCAACCGACACGTTCCGACTTCACTACGAACTCAACTCGAACTAACAAACAGACTTCATTCCGACCGCTACTATTTATAATCGCTCAGTCCAGTCTATTTCTCGCAAGGGGCATTGTGACACTCGTTAAAACAATGTGTTATACTCAGTACAATATATTGATAGGAATTATTCTATTTGAAACACATACCAGCAGTTACTGATTAATGATATACATCGATTTTCTGTGGTTCGATTGAAAATATAGCTGTTTTGTTTGTATACTAAACACGTTAATAGGTTATCGATGTATACCATATCGAATAACAATATACTGGCAGTCTCCATTAAGAACTGTTAAGTATGTTGAAACAGGCAGGAAACATGTAGGTGATTGCTTGACTTGTTAGAATGAACAGCCAGATCTCCTATAATTGTGGTTTAATATCTTTTACCTTCTGTATTTTAATTGTGTTAGTCGGATTTACTCGAAAGATTGACACAGTGTTTAATTTTTTTGAAATCTGCTACTTATTCCATTAGGCAATTTTGGGGCATCGTTAAGTTACGTTGACCTAAAGAAACAAACTCCTGTAATTGTGTTTAAACGACGGAGATTAAAACACAATTATTTTCATCCCATATACATACATGCATACACACACACATACACACACACACACACACACACACACACACACACACACACACACACACACACACACACACACACACACACACACACACACACACACACACACACACACACAAATATATATGTGTGTGTATGTGTGCATCTATGAGAAAAAGAGGAAAATGAAGAAATTGACAAATAGACATCAGCTTATTCAAAGATATTCAAAGCGATATGATATGCAATTTTTATCCCTACGGCCGTTTCCAAAGTCAATTAATTCAATCAGAGAAATTAAATTAAATTAAATCAGTTTAAAATGTTCATATTGAGACCGGTTAATTGAGTATTTCATCAGGGAAGAATTTACCCGAACTGAGTTACACTCCAACGTGTTGGTCGACCCTTGACAGTCTTGGCAAAAATACCCAATTAACAAGTTCCAATCTGAAAATTTTGATTTAATTTAATCTAGTTTAATTTCTCAGCTTGAATTAATTGGCTATGGAAACAGCTGTAGGCATACGAATTACATATTATACTGATTTGAACATCTTTGAATAAACTGATGTCTCTATGTCAATTTCTCCATTTCCTTCTTTTTCTCACTCATTAATAATTTAAATACACATACCCATCAATGGAAAACTACTATCTCATATACATGAAAAGTATGGAAGTTGCCACAAGAAAATACTGATCCTCTGAAAGTCCACGCATACTACCCACTGATGACTGGGGATTTTGGAACACTAGACATCTTGGTAAAATGTGTTCAATTGTTGCAGTAATCATGTAACAAACCACTACAAATCAAGTAAATATGTGCTGACAATGAAGTACCCGATGTTTGGGATTATACACATGCATATATGTATAAATGTTTGAATGTATGTATGATATATAATTCAGTTAAAAAATATATTTTGGTTAAAAATCAAACCGTCATAGCCATAAAGGTCACGTGACTTGTATTTAATAAACCAAGGCTTACTAACAAATTAAGTGAACTGGAAATACGAAACGGATCATCCACAAGGAAATAATAAATTAGCATCATTATTGAAATCTCTGAAATACTATCCGTTTTCATGTTGTTTTTGTCGTTAATAATGCCTACAAACGAGAGTCTCTATTTAGTATGTGGAATTATTGGGAAAAGAGGGAAATACTAAATCCAGTTCACAATAAAAAAACTAATAATACTAAATCATACCATGGTACTTTAGTCCTAGTTCGGTTCCTGCGTCAAGATTGTCACTATAGGCATAAATTTAGAATATTTTCAGTCGTAAATGCAATCGCTAATTTTTCGATTATTAGAAGTCCTATGAGACTGAAAAATACTGGTCTGAATTTCGAAGATGTGGTATTTGTTCCTTTTAAAATTTCAATTTTAAAGGAGTTTAATACATTTTCGATAAGGTATAATATCAGAAATTTGCAGCCATTGCAGTAGTTTACACGAAGCCAAACATTTTGTTATTAACGCATCCCGCAGCATGAATCATATGTTCATTAAAATACTTAATTGAATGGGCCTAACAATACTAGGAAATTTCTTGGATATATACATATACACGTGCGCAAGATGTCATAAGTATTTATGAATACACACAGATTATATCCGCATTCTCTCTTTCTGTCTCTCACACACGCATTCACTCAAACACACACACACGCACACATACAAATGGATGTATGTATATACATCCATATTATTTTTAGCAGCCATCGACTTCTTCCATCAGAGTATTTATAACTCTATACGCTGTCCCTCCGTTATTTCTTTAGGCTAATCCTCTCAGTGATAATTTTTGTTTCCTGACCGTCCCTAAGACCGTTACTGTTTATTTATGTGAGCTTGTACGTATTCCCACATGTCGTCCTGCTTCTTTTCATCTTTCTCCCTCGTCAGCCCACTAATTGTCTCGTCATCAATTACATTTATTCCACATTTGTATGTTCACTTTCTGTATCACATAGTTGTTTAGTTCTTGTTTGTTAAGTCCTTTTCTTTCATGTTTGTTGCATTGTTTCTCAGCTCGCTATCTCCCAGTGGCTTCTCGCCGTTGTCGACACCAGGGGATTGTAATATTAATGCTAAGGCGCGAAATTGCATTTGACCTTCTAGTCGGTAACTCATAAGGATTTGGTGAACTTCGGTGTCTGCTTCCCGTTTATATATGTATATGGAACGATATGTACGATTATATCTTTTTACAAGTAAGTGATTATATATATATATATATATATATATATATACAGACAGACAAGCAGACACACACACACACACACACACACACACACACACACACACACACACATAGGCTGATAGATAGATGGATAAATAGATAGATAGATAGATGGATGGATAGATAGATAGATAGATAGATAGATAGATAGATAGATACGTATATATGTATATCATAGAAAAAAATTAAGGTACTCAGAAACCTGGATGTTTGTACATTTACAGATTTTTATTAATGTAACATATTAAATGAAGCGTTTTTCACCTAGTTGTGTAGGTTTTTCAAATTGTTTTCAAGTGTAGGTTTTTCAAACAATTTGAAAAACCTACACGACTAGGTGAAAAGCGCTTCATTTAATATGTGACATTAATAAAAAGCTGTAAACGTACAAACATCCAGGTTTCTGAGTACCTTAATTTTTGTCTATATAATTTCTGTACATCACTTCCAAACCTTCAAATATATGTATATCATATATACATATGCATACATATATGTAGACACAACATAGTGCAGATGAGTAGATGAATGAATCCTTAGATCATTTAGAACCAGAAATAAGGATACCTTGCTACGTCTATGTAGGACATTTTCATCAGTCGTCTGGATTAGCGTTGCCAACTGAACAGCATAGCATAATACGAAAGATGCCATCTTCTTCTCAGAAAACGGCCCAGTATTACAACAGATCCAGTTTAAGAGTTCCACAAATGTTCAACATCCTGCCAAGGAATCTAAGAGACTTGCAAGGTGTAGATGTGGAAACGTTTAAAAAACACCTGTATAAGTTTCTGAAATCCCAGATGACTTGACATCACGGCAAAATGTACAAAGAAAAGCAGCTTCGTTCCACTCGCTTCTTCACCAAAAACAGTACCGAAAGGAGACCCAAAAGCACTGAATGGCGGTGCTCCAGCATGGCCCTACTCTCTTGCTGCATCCAGTAGAAGAAGAAAAGAATAAAAGTATATACATATATATATACATGTGTGTGTGTGCATCTATATATATATATATATGTATATATTATAT
>NC_068988.1:62198559-62204631 GCF_001194135.2 Octopus bimaculoides | reverse complement strand
TATATATATATATATGCATACTTATAAAGATACATAGATTGATATGTACATATATTTATGTCTATAGGCAGAGGCGGCGATAATATAATATTGAAATCTCAAATCAATTTACATAGTTACCCACTGAAAGGTCTTCTATATGTCTTCCGACACGTTTCAGAATTGGGAGATGTTATGACAAATGAGTGATTCCGATTAATTTCTATGAAATAAGATTTTTTAATAATACATTTGTCGAAGTACTCCTAATAGTTCACTGACCGTTTCTTAATTACACAAGACACGAAATATAACCAAGTCGTGTTGTGTGTCAGAGCTATATATATAAACTTATCTTTAAAAACCGACATTTCATCATGCAATGGTGTTCTCATATATAAACATAATAAGCAATTGCGATATTATATCATTCAGGAATAAATATGAGGAGATATCTATAAAATGATAGTTACGTATTTAGAAATCATAATATTCATAAGGTGATGAATTGGCTCACATAACATGATTAGTTTATTAAACGTTGAATTACTATATTGGCTCGAATGCACACACTCCTATTACAATACATAGTTGAAAATTATGATTGTAATCGATATACCGGTAAGCTAGAACGTTTGGCAAAATACTTAGCGGCATTTCATTCGTCTTAACATTCTGATTTCAGATTCCGCTGAGGTGCACTTTTTGCTTCATCCTTTCGAGGTTGACAAAATAAATACCAGCTGCGCACTGTGGTCCATAGGATCGACTTAACCCTCCATAAATTACTGACCGTGTGCCGATATTGCCCTTGTGCCGTTATTGTAGTAGTTAAGACTATGTGCTGCCCGTATGGTTAGCAGGTCCAACTATTTCATCCATCCTGTACGTCACTTTTGCACTTTGTAGATTGATAGAATAATGTATCGATGAAATATTGGAATCTATGTAATGGACTACTTCCCTTCCCAACTATAGGTCTTTGTTCCTATTGTAGAAAAGAGTTATTACTATTAACAAGTTTAACAGAATTTCAAGCATGCCGGAAAAAATTTGTTGCAGCATTTTGTCCGTCTTTACGTTATCAGTTCAAATTTCTCCGAGGTTCCCTTTACCTTTCATAATTTCGAGTTAGATAAAGTAAGCACCACTACCAGTTCATTACTGAGGTTGATGCAATCAAATTACCACTCCACCTGAAATTGCTGTGCTTTTGCAAAAATTTGAAACCGTTAGTAGACAAAAGCGAGACCTTAAGTACCGGGATGAATTTCATCAAAAAATCTCCTCCTCTTAACATTCCTGGCCACCCACCAAAACTTGAAGCAATTATTCCTCTTGTTACTATTGACTGAGCAACTTAGTGCTCCTGCAACATTTAGACTGCAAATGAATAAATAAAATCATAAATAAACAAGAGTACTCAGAGAGCGTAAACCTCCGCCAAGGAAACACCAATGTTCTCTCAACGATCAGCCAGAGAGGATTTTTAAAATGAGAATAACTGAAATAAACTCGACTTCTCTCACGAATGAGAATACTAAAAATGAACCCTCAAAAATTAAGTTAAAAGAAAACGGAAAAATAATCCAGAATCTTTGACCGGTACCCGATCGATCCCAATGGTAGTCATGGAATGTGAAGATGGTAGTAGAAAATTTAGTAACAATAATAAACAGTTTATCCTTATCTAATAAAACCCAAAAGTAAAAAATTTCTCCATTCAAAATGGCATGAATAGCATGAGACCATTTGGTTTTCTCTTCTTTAAAATTCTGGCCTTCCCTTAGTGTTCCTGTAGATTGATGTATAGATGTATGTATATATGTAAGAATACTATAAAGTGTTAATATGTATGTATATATTATATAAAAATATGTTAGGGTTATTTAATTTCTGAGCAGTTTTGCAGCCGTTTGTTTATGTAGCTTGATTTCTTTATCCATCAGTTTCTACTAAAATAGAAACGCGAGTAGAATTAATAATAGAGAAAGGAAAATAAAACTTTCGAAACAGTCTAAAGGGAGACAACTGAGAAAGACATGAAATTGAACGAAAGATCGTAATCATGTAAGATAAGTACAGCAAATAATCCAGATTCTTTGTCCGGTACCAGATCGATCCCAAAATCTAATCCGTTCATGCCAGTCATGAAGCCAAACATCACTGAACGTTTCATCCGAATCCATCCAGCGGTTCTGGAGGTATTTTGTCTACGGACAAAAATCAAAGAAACACGATTTTCAAACCAATACCTCCACCTTCGCGAAGGTGAAAGTAATAAATAAGTCGGTTGCTGGTCGAAATTATCCTCAGCATAATGTGTTAAATCGATATATGTAAATGCCGCAAAAAACAAATAAATTTAAAAACCAAAATGAATATTTGTCAAAATGTTTATGAGGATTTATCATTTCTTCGAAAGGAACAAGGCCTGAAATTTTGGGGGAGGGAATCAATCGATAACATCATCCCAAATGTTACAATGGTGCTTAATTTATCGACCACAAAAGGATGAAAGGCAAAGTCGACCTCGGTGGAATTTTATTTCAGAACGTAAAGACGTACGAAATTCTGCAAAAAGTTTCGCCCGGCGTGCTAATGATTCTGCCAGCTCGCCACCTTTTCTTAGTAGTTATAATAACAGGTGTGCCATTGAAAGAGAATTCCTTGGGACATTACGCTATTGACCAGAAAAAGCATCACAGCAAACGTGAGAATGGAAGGATTTAAAATTAATCCGTAGATAGTCGTAAATAATCATTTCTACTCTAGGCACAAGGCCCGAAATTTTTGGAGAGGCGGGGCCAGTTGATTAAATTGATTCCAGTACGCAACTGTTATTTAATCTATCGACTCTGAAAGGATGGAAGCAAAGTCGACCGCGTCGGAATTTGAACTCAGAACATAAAGACAGACGAAATACTGTTAAGCATTTCGCCCAGCATGCTAACGTTTCTGCCAGCTCGCTGCCTTGACAGCCGTAAATAATGGCTGGAGTTTATTCAGTATCATGATTTCTAATATAAACGCAAATAAAAGCAGCGAAGTGGCAGTATCATGGACCCCAGGTGAATTGTTTAGATGCATTTCTTCTGACTTCACGTTCTATTATTCTTTAGGTGTCGATAAAATTAGTACCAGTTGAGCATTGGGGTTGATGCTATCAGCTAACCCCTTTCCTCGGAATTGTAAGTTTTGTGCCAAATTTTCAAACCAATGTTGGTAAAAAGTTGGAAATTTAGGAGTAGAGATCTAGTCAGTTAAATGGACTCGGTAATAAACTGAAATACTTTATTTGACAACGACCAAATATGAAATCATAGCATAAATATACGTTACTAAAATGCCGCATAGAATGAACTTGGTGTGTATCAGGTCTGCTAATTCAGTGAATGACAGTTATAATACCAAGAAGAATAACAATAGTGTCTTTAAAATAATTGACGCATCCACGATCATATTGATAAAACTATAAATATAAAACCGTATCTGTTACGTGTTTCATTGTTTATTAACCTTTGATAGACATATAATAACGCAGTAGACATTCAAACATCATAAATTTTTTTAATCATTGCTGATATGGAAGAAAGATATTTGATAGCGTTTCTATGATAATTTATAACGCAATTTCTTTGATAAAGATATCAAAGGAATCAAAGAATATAATGCTGTGATTAACAAACATTTATGGGTTTGCTATTTCAGGATTTCCAAGCATTCTGTAAACTAAATCGCTCTATCATTTCAATGATCATATTGTGAGTCAGTTATGCTGTACGCTGTTTAGTATAAACCCGCAAAAAGAACGAGCCAATAACTGAAGACCGATTTGTTATAAATAACAGCCATCTCGCTCTTAAATCACTCACGGCCATCTTGAAGAAGTTTTATTCGTTCTCTATTTCGTAATTTTCATACGTGCTTTACGGTCAACTCGTAGACCATGTACTTGTATATAATACCTCTCCATATAACGTATATCCTAGCATGCTGTGTGAAGTGATGTTTTGACAGAACTCATCGAATGTCTGACAGAATGCATTTTAGTATTTACTACGCCTTCTGACGTAAGCTTTCTTCCCACAAGCCTCGGGGAGACTAAATAGTATATTAATTTATGATGATGCTTTACCGATTAACAGAATTCGAGAGTGTTGAACGGAATTCTATGCGATATTTGAACGGTTATTACATTTTTAGTTCCTTTCTGGAGACAATTGCACCAAACTATATACGATCTTAGCTTTCATTCGGCAAAACAGTGGTACGGTTGATTCTGCTCCATTGGTAATTATTGTTTATCCATAATATAAGCCTTCTCTGACTTCCTCTTTCATTTTGTACAAACATTTTCAACACTAAGGAAAGTAAATCTTAGAAAACGATAGCATGTCTTCATAAAATAACGTATGTTCTTAATTCATTCTGTTAATGTATGAATGTACACATATATTTTCCTGTATTTGATTTCTATAGAGTTCCAGCACACAATTACGTCTGAAAACGATTTCCAAAATATTAGCACAAAACGCCAGTAATATGCATGCATCTTGTGTGTCAGCTGATTACTCCGCAAGCAAATATAGCCTGTTTAATTGTAATATGCTTTTTCCACTTCTCCATGGT
Source organism: Octopus bimaculoides (assembly GCF_001194135.2). NCBI lineage: Eukaryota > Metazoa > Mollusca > Cephalopoda > Octopoda > Octopodidae > Octopus > Octopus bimaculoides. Next base: position 62,200,020 of record NC_068988.1, on the reverse strand, counting down.
AATGTGTTGTTAGGAACATACCCGCATCCCGCTCTCTTAGATCCATTTGAACGTCGTTGATATAAAGATTCAATGCGGTTGTGTCAGACATTATGAGTAAAATAGCTACATGCTACAAAACACTTCAGGTAAGATATAGGATCCCTAATGCCTACTGCAATTTCAATCTCATTTCATGGACTTTCATTTATTACTAACTGTCAAATTTGGGTTCAAAAAATTTTATTCATTACGTAGCTTGCTTAATACCATATGATAAACTGCTATCGAAATTGTTAATTATACACTTTAAGTTTATCAACTTGAAACGACTTGTAACTGCGAGCTAAATCAGCTTAAACCGTCCAAAGAAATGCACCATTATAATAAATCACACCGTCCAAAGTAAATAATGAAACGCATCTTACGAAAAGTGATTTCTTTTATAAATTTAATAAATTAATGTTATATTTGTGAAATTAGGCTGCAAGCTACCAGAATGGTAGGCATACCGGACAAATGCTTAGAAGCATTTCGCCCGTCATTACTTCGAAGTTGAAATTCTATCGAGGTTGAATGTGCCTCTGATCATTTCAGGGTCGATAAAATAAGTACTAGCTGAGCACTGGGATCGATTTAATTGTCTAGAAATTTACTCCGAATCTCAGGCTTAGTATCCCTTGTAGACAGGATGGTTCTGAACTTAGTAAAGTGTAAACCATATGAAAGGCAAATTCAACAGGTCGAAGCTAGGCTTATGAATGTATGTGCATGTATTGTACCTGCAAATTAAGGTCTCCACTATGCTGCAAACAGCGTCACGATGAGTCTACATGAAGTTGATATGTACATCAGAATCAAGTGTACAAGCGGCTGTGAAATACACAGAAAACGATATGCAACACCTGTAATTGAAGAATGAATAATGTATATACACACATATAAGTGGATAAGCATATGTGTGCCTGCGACTAGCAACACATAATTAGTTGAAGAGGAATACACACACACACACACACACACATATATATATATGTATGTATGTATGTATGTATGTATGTATGTCTGGTGCATATGTGCTTTCATATATTGTGGATGCATCTAATATCAGCTTCATGCTTTGGCACAATGGTGCAGGGGATAAATCGAGGATATCGTCGCCAGTGTCAACTGGTACTCATTTTATCGAGCTGCAGATGATAGAGTCGACCACGGTGGAATGTGAACTCAGTGCGTAAAAACCGACGAAATACAGCCAAGCATTTTGCGATGCGTACTAACGTTCCTGTCAGCTCGTCGCTTTAATAGATGCTCCTAATAGCAAACAATTATTCACTTTGCAAGTGCATGTTTGATATTTATTCTGCATTCATATCATCACAACTGTCATCACCAACGTTTCCATCATCGTTGCCGTCGTCTTCCTCCTCATCCGCGTCGCAATTAACTGAAAATTGTATATATATATATATATATATATAT
>NC_068988.1:62194324-62198271 GCF_001194135.2 Octopus bimaculoides | reverse complement strand
TATGTGTGTGTGTGTGTGTGTGTGTGTGTGTGTGTGTATGTATGTATGTATACACACACAATTTGTATTAGTAAAACTTGTCTTAACAACAGTAGTCAATCTGGTAGCCACGTTGGAATAAGAAGCGAAGTTATTTGTAGTAGTAGTAGTAGTAGTAGTAGTAGTAGTAGTTGTTGTTGCTGTTGTTGTTGTTGTAGTAATGGTAGTAGTAGTAGCAGCAGATGTAGCAGTGCAGTTATTATTACTAGTAGTAATAAAATTATTTTTTGCTTAGTTTGACCTTAAATAAAACGTTTCAAATATCAAAATGTATTGTAAAACATTATTATTCACACCGGAGGCTGTATTTCCATAAAAAACAACATAATGATAAATCTAACGCAGAATAAACAACAACGAAAAACAACCCTGAAGTCCCAATTTTGTTTTTGTGAGTTTTATCCTTTTTTCTTCAGTTTTCTTATGTCTTAAAAATTAAATCACTCAATAACATTTTAGGCTATATTTCTCTGCGTGTATACACGTAAGCGTGTTCATGGTTGTCTTTGTGTGTATATGTGTATGTGTATGTGTTAGTATAAGCATATATCTTTTTTTTTTTCATATTTGTGTTGAGGGCGTTTTAACTTCCGGATTTATATTTCATTTTTCATGCCATTAGTAATTCACTTGTGTTTGTGTTCGGAAGTTCAGTAATTTACATTGAAAACGCTCGAAGAGAAAACGAAATGACAATTAAAAGAATATATGTTACTAAAAATATAAAATGTAGCCTTTTACAAAACAAATCTATATAACTGAAGGCATTTTACGCGTGATTTTCTGAGAAGCGAAGATCAGCGGAAAGAAAAAAAATTCTATAGTACTGAATTGTACGCTTTTCCACTATTAGTAAATTGTTTATTTTTTAAAGTTATTTCAGTTAAAATAGTAGAAATAATTCTTTCTTTTTTTCAGTTGCCACTATTATGAATAATCAACAACAATATTAAAAATAATAATCATGGTTTCAAATTTTTGCCTTCAGTAGTTTATGTCGAGGTAGGTTTTAGGTCAACTACATCGTCCACCAGTGGAGGCGCAATACCCAGTGGTTAGGGCAGCGGACTCGCGGGACTAGAATCGCGGTTTCGATTCCCAGAACGGGCGTTGTGAATGTTAATTGAGCGAAAACACCTAAAGCTCTATGAGGCTCCGGCAGGGGATGGTGGCGAACCCTGCTGTACTCTTTCACCCCAACTTTCTCTCACTCTTACTTCCTGTTTCTGTTGTACCTGCAATGCAAAGGATCAGCCTTGTCACACTGTGTCACGCTGAATATCCCCGAGAACTACGTTAAGGGTACACATCCCCAGAAAACAAATGGTCCTGCTTTATTGACTTCTTTATTGGTAGATAGAGAAAAAAAATGAAACAAAAATTATAGATATTGCAATAGCTGGAGATGTACGCATAAGTGACAAATAACTAGAAAAGATGGAAAAGTTCAGAGTACTAAAATACCAAATTGCAAGTAAGTTGGCTGTGAGGAGAGTGTATGTCATCCCAGTAGATGTAGAACTCGGATCTCTAGCAACAATAACAACAACAATAATAATAATAATAATGGGATACAGCAAATATTTTGCTGAATATCACAGATTTGCTTGTCAGTTGCTTGATCTCAAACTATTTGAGCATTTCATTTTGTGGTTGAAGAGCGTCTCTGATCACGAGCAGAAATAGTGGGGTAGCATCATAGGCCATGTGTTGAGAGGAATTCTTTGAGGTTTGAATAATTCACCTTTGGAAATATGGGTATTTCGTTCAACATCCTTTATTATCACCGAGTGTCATTTCGATGCCATGCATTGCTCTCTCACTAAATGATAATAAAAAAAAAATCTAAGGAGATTCATTGTCCACATTGCTCTTTGCGATGGCCGTGGTTCCATTATCGGTGATATTAAGGATACAGCTTAGATTGAAAACAGAGAATCTAAGTACAATCATCTACTTTCATGACTGATCTGAATTTCATAGAAAAGAATGAACCAAATGTTGACTCACTGGACTGTAAAAACATTGGGACATGTCCTTCCCTGAATATGAAATGATGCAGGTACGTATGTGGTAGTGAGACTGAATTACCTGTTGGTGAATGAGTTAGGTATTTTGAAGTTAGTAGGTATAAGTATCTGGATAGTGTGGAGCTGCACACATTTCTAAATGAGAAGACAAAAGGAGGTGTAAAGAACTTGAAGAGTCTTCGATAGGCCAGTTATGAACCACAGTGCGGCAATTCTGAATTGGAGCAAAGAAGAGATAAACAATGTTGGAAGGCTTCACACAAAAGAAAATCTTGACATTGGTGCAATACAGCGAAAAGGAAGTCTTATATCTATGTACACCGGAGTACCTAGGAGTGTAAAATCTTGTGTACTTATTGAATGAAGGTCTTTAAATTAGAAGTAGAAATAATAATCGATATTATCATTGATATTGTTTTCCTTATAATTATAATTATTAGTACACGTAGAATTATTGCATGTTGAATTAGTAATTGAATTAATATATTTGGTTGGTAATTTTTTTGGTCCTTACTGTTCCTGAATTTGAAGTATTTCATATGTTCAGCTGCTAGTGTTATCAAGAATAATTTTTGAATGTCTTCGTATGATAGATATCTATGCAAATAATAATAGTCATGATAATAATAATGTTATTTACTATGATATTGATGCTGTTGAAGAGGATGATATATTTCAAGCTATTACTACTTATGATTATTATATCCGCTTTAGCGAGGACGAAGGTATTGCGTTCAGTCGTGTTTGTTTGTCCGTGGAGAAGATATCCCAAGAACCGCTGGATGGATTCGGTCGAAATTTTCAGTGACGTTTATCCTCGTGAATAGCACATGCCGATTAGACTTTGGGATCGATCCGGTACTGGACAAGGATTCTAAATTATTTTTCCTCTTTCTTTTCACTTGATTGTTTAGTATGGTCGGTTTCATTTTTAATATTCTAGATTGTGAGAGTAGTCGAGTTTATTTCAGGTATTCTCGTTTTAAAAAATCACCTCTGGCTAATCGTTGACAGGATGTTGATGTCGCTTTGGCGGAGGTTTGCGCTCTCGGAGTGCTCTTATTTTTATTATTATGATAATAATTAATAGTCACACTTTTCACTACTTTGTCTAAGTTTTTAACGTTATATTCTTAAGCGACGAAGAAAAAAATCTCTGCTTTGTTAGAAAATTAACAATAGAAACATACGGAAGTCGCATTGCTCGCAGTCAATTCTATATACAGAAAATGCATTACGCTTTTTATTACCATAGTTATTGTAGCAAATGCATCAAGTATTTCTAATGTAATTCTTCTCAATATACTATGCATTCTTTGAATATATTGAATCAAGTTCAGCCAATCGAATATATGTTTTGCCTCTTCCTCATGCATAACTGTTTGAGCATGAATGCAAGTAATAGTGCGTGTGAATGCGAGGTTATCATTTTCTAAGCCATAATTAAGGTCATTGTTCCTTTCGAAAATGCTTATAACATATCCATTTTGCACCCAATGATACCTTCATAGATGTTCCCGTATGATAAATCAATTGTATGTGTAATATAAATAGTATTATAGTTATTCTCTAATTTCTATTTTAAGTTCCTAGGGTTGTGAGTCGCTAGTTTATAATATAACTCTGTGTTAATAAGATGTTATAGTTTGCTTGAAGCATTGTATATGATAGGTTATATTAAAAGAGATAGAAGTTTAAACAATGCAAAATGGATTCTAAGATGAGTTAACGAAAATCAAAACAAAGATTACCAGGAAACTTACTTTTGATTTTTGCTTTTGTATTGTTGTTGCTGTTGGTCTTATATGTGTCCAATATTTCGGGACTATATATATATATATATATATATATATATATATGAACAGAAAGAGAAAGAAA
>NC_068988.1:62191476-62193845 GCF_001194135.2 Octopus bimaculoides | reverse complement strand
GTCTTTGTATGTATGTAAGCGTATATGTATTATGCATGCGTATAAGTATGCATGTATGTATGTGTGTGTGTGTGTGTGTATTCGAAGCAATTACAGTCCTACGTCAAACAGCAGGATATCGTCATCAGCCACATACCTTCAAGACAGATACAGTTAGCTTTGCGTAAAGTAGAACAAGATAAGTAATTACCTTGTAAGGTGTCATTAACCGCAAATTACGTTATAAAGTAAATACAGTTTCAAAAATTGATGAGACACTTGACGGAACTGGATGGTGATGATCACCTTCTTCGATTGCTATATACTGTACCGTCAGGTTACTTAAACATGAAGTACGTATTATCAAGCATTTAATATGTTTACTTATCTACCTATCTACCTATCTATCTATTTGTCTATTCGTGTGTCTCTGTCTACCTGCACATGCATGCCCATCTATACGCACTGAATTCATTCTCTGATATATATATATATATATATATATATATATATATATATATACCATATGTGGATATATATATATATAAATACACATATATATGTATATATATGAATATGTGTGTGTGTGTGTGTGTGTGTGTGTGTGTGTGTGTGTGTGTGTGCTGCATGAATACATATACAGTCATACACACAAACAGGCAAATACATACATGTACATTTGTATATGTATGATCGAGAGCAAACTTTGTTCTTGAACCCAGAGAATTGAGCATCGAAATAAATACCCTGAGTTATAATGTTGAAATTTCTAACTGCTCCAACTATGCAATGCCATCGTGTAAGCCATACCTTCTTTTTTTATATCTTAGCCATCAGACATTTATAGACTGAATCATTTTGTGAAATTTACACCAACTGCGAATATAGAGATTTACATTTCTTATTACTGCGTGGCTAACTTAGCGTGCGGAACCTAACACGGAATTAAACTTCTTAAATATGATCTAACATGCCCGGAGTTATTAACCACACCTGCCGAATTAATACTGTTTGACTAATAAAATAAGTTTTCTTTAACGCTTACTTAGTTCTGGTTAGCGTGTTATGGTGCCTGAATTAAAAATGTTAACAGTAGTTAAACAAGCATTACGTATTTTATGTAGAAAGAAAATGATGCTAAAATTATGGTTTCTCAGTGTGATGTATTGAGATGTGTTTTAAGAACATTAATTCACCAAAATACATCGGATATTTTTATAACATCATGTGAACCTATGAGCCGTTGAGTTCGTTGGTGAATAGATGTGAGCCGTTGTGATAAAAGTTTAAAAGAAATAATGAGCTATACAACATATTATTTCTAAATATTGTAAAATGCATTGCAACCATGAACGCATACATATAAATATACACACATTACATATTTGCATATATATATATATATATATGTATATATATACAATATTTGCATGTACATTCACAACCAAAGTAGGGTATGTTAAATATCTTTATTTATTACATAAGGCTTCAAAAATACAAGAGATGTGAAAAAAATCTTATGCAGAAGCATCTTTGATGTGCATTAGCATTTATTATTTATCTTGTTTATATTTTGTATATTTTGCTTTCATTGAAGTGGAGCACAAATACTATAACATATAACTTTCATGTTTACTATTTTGATTCCTAATATATATATGTCGAAGCATTATGAAAGTATCTGTGTGTGTATATATATTTATATATATATATATATATATATATATATACAGAGAGAGAGAGAGAGAGAGAGAGAGAGAGAGAGAGAGAGAGAGAGAGAGAGAGAAAGAGAGAGAGATTACAGGTAATAACTTTTATAGAGATTTATTTCGTATTTTATTTGATACATGCTCGCCTTTATTTTTATTTTTATTTTTGCTTTGCCATAATACAAATGGATGCTGATGTGCAGAAATATTAGGATCTAAGGGCATATTATTAACATGAATCATATATAGCTATATATGGTGCTATTTATGTACGGGTAATATGCGCACTGTGTATGACTGTATGTTTGCATGCTTGTAGTTTTTTGAATGCGCATATATGTCTCTATACGTATGTGAGTGCGTATATGGTATGTGGTATAAATGCGTATGCATAATTATATATATATATGTGTGTGTGTGTGTGTGTGTGATCGCGCGCGCGTGTGTGTGCGTGTTTCTTTAATGCGTATTTGTGCTTAGATATAGGCATATATATATTGCTGTCTGTCTGTCTGTCTCTACATGTGTACACTCCGCACATACTAACTTTGCATGTGTGTATACAAGTAGAATGAGAACGTGTTTATTGGGACGTAAATGTCTACATGGAGGACAAACTTGACGTTATATATATATATACATACATACATACATATATATATATATATATATATATATATA
>NC_068988.1:62186002-62188363 GCF_001194135.2 Octopus bimaculoides | reverse complement strand
AGGAAACCCCAGAATGGCTGAAGTTCAAAAGATAGTGCTCATGGGAACTGCCCATATCCTACGTAAAATACTGTCTAAGTGATCTCAAATTTTAAAGCAAACACAATTTTTTTATGGTTTCTTAAACATTCACTTGAACAAAACTATACAAATCCAAATATATGGTACCCTAGGCATAACACCTACATGAGCTTCTAACTTGTTGTCTCTTGAGGTCTCTGGGTGAAACTTGGATCCAACTTGTACAAATGCAAAACAAAAGTCAAACATAAAATAATAATAATAATAATTCTTTCTATTGGAAGCACAAGGCCTCAAACTGGTACTTAATTTATCGACCTCGAAAGCATGAAAAGCAAAGTCGATCCCAGCAGTATTTGAACTCAATACATCAGATCGACTGCTATTCAACTGCATCAAATTGTTTCGAAACAGTGGCTGCTTTTGCAGCAGAAGATAATTCATTAACGCAGACATAGATCAAACTACAAATACAAATATGTATACGTTATGATATGCGTCGAGTAAATATTTTTGCAGCAACGTGCGAGAATTAATACGACATATTCACGTATGTATGCATGTATGTATATATATATATATATATATATATATATATATATATATATATCATACAGGCAAGAACGCAAAACATCAAGACAGGTGATACCAGAAAGGGACAAAACATCCAGATAGACGATATAAAGAAAACACGCATAGGTCATTCGGAGTTTTCTCGCTTCGGCTTGTTATTTTCGACAGGTTAATCTGGATCTAGACTGAAGAGAGTTTATGTATATATATGTGTATGTGTGTGTGCGTGTGTGTGGGGGGGTCTGTCTGTGTCTGTGTATGCATGTATGTATGCACGAATGTATCCATAACCACGATACTTTGTTATGTCTCTTATGGTTATGTGAAAAATGTGTTTCTGTTTCAAGACAAATCGACCATTAACCGTAAGCTAAATATTTAACACTTGTTAACATCTGTCGTTGTTTCATGCGTTTACATTAATATGAAAATTCGCACCGTCTCTTCTCATCATGATATTTGTTTTACTGTATGGCGGCGAGCTGGCAGAAATGTTAACAAGCAGGGTGAAATGTTTATCAGTATTCCGTCTGCCTTTACGTTCAGAGTTCAAATTCCACCGAGGTCGACTTTGCCTTTTGTTTTCGATAAACTAAGTACCAGTGGTGTAATGGCGTCGATCTAATGGACGGGTCATCTCCCCAAAAATGTCGAGTCTTGTGCTTAGAGTAAAATAAAGATATTTGTTTTAATTTTTTTAAATATATATTCAGATTTCTTTTGTGGGTTCGACTCGCTGTCATCCTCAATTGTGTCCTTTGGATTACCGCATTTTATGGATAAAAATTTATGGATGTTCTTTTTTATTTCTCATGGTATATGTTGATATGAGATAGAGGATATACGTATTTTTGATGTATCATTTTATTTTATTTTATTTCATTACATATGTAAAGGATATATAATTACTATTACCTTGCAATATTGGATGGAATTTTGAATATTGCTGAGATCTCATAACACTTGAATTTTGTTCGTCATCTATTTGGTGTATGGTACTGTAGTGACTTTGGTCTGCTTGCACCTTTTATATTTCATTATTTATATATTTAACTGCTCTGACTCTCACACGCCTTTTAATCCCTTCCATATAAAGTCTATTAACCGTAATTTTGTCTATCCCTATTCCATGTAAGTTGAATGTTGTAACAATTGGCTCCTGTTCTTCTTAATTTTTTCTTCTCATTATTTTTATTTCCTTCCTTCTTTTGCTCCCATTTTGGTCAGATTCTTATTTGTCTATACTTACGAATATTCATTTCTTTGTAGGAAACCCATTTATCTACATATCTATTTTCAGTTACTTCATCCACCTCTACTCTTTGCAGCGCTTGTTTATCTATTTTATATTATGTTACGCCCAATCTGAGTGATTTCTTTCATTGGAAAATGTATTCCATGAGTTGCAAAGACTGGTAAATCTAATTACTGATCAGGATACTCACGGTTGCCTGATGAGCGCTTACGTGAGACGCCCTGCTTCTTGTCTTTCAAAATATGGAGAAACAATATAATACCCTACATTTGATGCACAACTAGTATTACATTCACCGTGTTTTACACCTATGTGTTTCTACATGCAATATATATGTGCGTTAGCGTACGTTTACGTACGCGTGTGTGCGTGTGCGTGTGCGTGCGTGTGTGTGTGTGTGTAAGTTTGTGTGTGCGTGCAAGTATATATACATACATAAATATTTATGTATATATGTATATATATATATATATTAAACAGTGGGACATAGATACATAGTATATATATATATA
>NC_068988.1:62177227-62184727 GCF_001194135.2 Octopus bimaculoides | reverse complement strand
GCCTACGGATGTTGAACGAAACGGCCAGATATATTTTTATCAGTGGTAACACTTACATCTATTAGTCTACAAGTATTTTCTTCCCTATCTTTAATAATTATTTCTGGTTCATCACACTGGATCATTCTGTCAGTGTTGATTGGAAAATCCCAGAGGATGATGATATTTTTTACCTTCACCATCTGATTCGGGATGATGTTCGTAGAATGTAAACATTGTCCTACCTTATTGTTCGACTAAAATTCTTCAAAGCAGTAGCCCATCTTTAGTAACAGCTAAAGTTATGATCGTTGTCTTTTGTGTTCAGTTTAGTTCTTTTAATAAAGATCGGCCATTAGTATTATACAACATTTCGCTATCTTTCATCATTTATTTGTTCAAGTCATTAGGTTGCGGCCATGCTTGAGCACCGCCTTGAAGAATTTATAGTCAAATGTATCGACTCTAGTACAGTTTTTAAGCCTCGTACTTATTCTATCGATTTCTTTTGCAGAACCGCTAACTTACGGATATATAAATACACCAACACCGGTTGTAAAACGGTGGAGGGGAGGACAAGCAGTGACACAAATACATGATATGCACACAGACGCACACATATATATATCTATACGAAGAGCTTCTTTCAGTTTCCATCTACCAAATCCACTCACAAGGTTTTGGTCGGCCCGAGGTTATAGTGGAAGACAAATACCCAAGGTGAAATACAGAGGGAGTGAACGTGATGTCATGTGCTTGGGAAGCAAGTTTCTTATCACACAGCTGCTCTAAGATTTAAAAAAGCAAAGCATTACTTACAACCAGTCGAGTTATCCACTTTAAAATTTCAAAGCGCTAACAGAGAAATATCAAAACCTATTATTTTCTGGGGGTGCAAAATTTGTTAGCCTTTGGCGCGATAAACAACTTCATAGATGATAAAGTTGAAGAAGGAAGTTAATGAATGAACTAAATTAATAATTTGATGCAAAGTGATTGCGCGTGCTAAGTGTAGGATCGAAGACATTTATTGAGCTTAACGGTCGCTGCGCAATAGTTATTACAGACGGTGTACAGTTAATGCATTTTCTATTTAGTATTTCTACGTTTATGACGATAGGATCTCATTTGAGGTGGATAAAGCTACAACTTCCAAAAAGAAGACCAACCACATTGAAGTTTCTCCGTCCGATCGACTATACTAATTAGAGATTTTATAACCATTGTGTGTACGAAAATTTAAATCATGAATTCATTCTTGAAATATATATATATATATTATTGATTTAGTTTTAGATTTCAACCATTCTGTCATTTTAATGCAATTGTATTGATGGTGGAACAAAAGTAATTTGAGAAATATAACGTGCAATCATATACTCAATTGTTATAAACATCATCAATACCACCAACGCCAACACCACCGTCGTCGTCGTCATCATCATCATCATCATCATCATCGTCGTCATCATCATCATCATCATCATCATCATCATCATCATCATCATCATCATCATCATCATCAACATCATTATCGTTATTAGCATCATCACAAGCAACAGTATATCCTCCATGATCAGCATCACTATCATCAACAACAGAAATACTATCTCACCTTCATGATAAACATCACAATTTCTCTTCTCCATTTGTATTATGCTTATTTCTTGTTTGAGTTTGTTAGTATAATTCTCATTAATATTTCTATTATTGCTAATAGCATAATCAGCATTAATCGAATAATTACTGTAATATATTCTTTAAACAATTTTGTAGCTTTTCATTCCTGCTTCTGCTGGTGTGAACGACGAAATTTTCCTTTTCCTTTTTTTTTTCTTATTTTCTCCATTTTTATTTTTGCATTTATATTTAACACAAACCTTATTACAGCTTGAAGTGTAAATAATTCTCGCATCAAAGGCAGTAAAACACAAAGGAATGAAACCAGGCATACACTAATTGAATGTTCTACCATTAATAATTATGTTATGAATGAAAACAGTATGATGCCTCCCATGGGCTTATTACTAAATAAGCTACGAATTTGGCAGTTTCAGGGCGAAATATTTTCTGTGTTGCGAGTAAGTTGAATTCACAGTTTACATATATAATATTTCGCCGTTATTATTCGTGTTTGAATTGCTTGATAATTCACAATAAAGCTAATAATTCATATATAGGTTACTTATTTCACCGAGTTACAATAACATAGATTGAAATCTTCAATTAACAACCAGTAATTAGATTCCAACAATCTCTAACTAATTACTCTTCTACTAGTGGTTAACATCATATTCACATATTTCTATACCTATTGAAAACTGTCTCTCATCATCATTATTATTAGTATTATTATTATTATTATTATTATTATTATTATTATTATTATTATTACTATTATCATCATCATCATCATGAGTAGTAGTAATAGTAGTATTAGTAGTAGTAGTAGTAGTAGTAGTAGCAGTAGTAGTAGTAGTAGCAGCAGCATTATTTTTATTAAGGTTGCGAGCTGGCATAATTATTAGAACGCCGGAACAATAGTTTTGTCCCATTTCGTCCGTCTTCGCCTTCTGAGTCTAAACTCCACCAAGGTCGACATTGTCTTTTATTATTTCTTGGTCCATGCAATGAAAACGAGTCATGTACTGAGATCGATGTCATAAACTAGATGTGACCCAGCACGAAATTGTAGGCCTTGTGCCTATATTAGAAAGAATTATTACTATTGTTTTTATTTTATGGTGTTGTTTGTGCTTCTACTGATCATGCATTTTTGTTACTCTTTTAATTATTGGTAATATCATTGCCATTGGTATTAACGCTTTATATGTCTTTGTGTAAATATATGTGTGTGCCCGTGCGCTCGTGCCGGCGCGTGTGTGTGAATGTCTGTGTGCATATGTGTGTGTAAGCAAATCAATACGATCAAATCAGATGAACAGGAATGAACATTAAAATAATGTATAGTCTTAGCTTAAATTATCATTGACGAAAAATATTCGCCCTCTAGCGCTTCGGACGTTAGGCCTTCATCTTAGATTAAAAGATACAAGGATGAAGTATCGTGAGACAAAAAGGAAAAATGTAAGTGATATTAACGAGTGGAAGCACCGCCCTAAAATGTAGAATCAATAAGAGTGGTAGAAGAAATGTTCATACGCCTGGTATGGTGATGAATAATGTTTGCATGCGAGTGCTGATGTATATATTTCACGTACGCGCAGAAGTGCAGTGTATGAACAGCGAAATCTAACGATGTGCCATTATGACTGTGTTGCGTCTACCCGTCTGTGTTATATAGGATTTTGAGTGGGAATAAAGGGGTTTCAGTAAATATTCGTGTCTCAGCGTAGGAGTGTATGTATTTGATTAATAGGAACGCAAGTTTTTATTTAAACCATGAATCAGTATTTATGGGCAGTGGTAGTCACAAGCGGGACACGCTCGTTGAGTAATATGTGGATCATCCGACTAACATTTGTAGAAGGTTGCAAGAACGGGTAGATTTAAAGTTTCCTTACATTTTCGAGCAGTTTTCACATTATAGCCAAATTAATTCTGTCATTCCAGTTGCAGCTTCATACAATTTATCTTCCAGTTATTCTGTGTAGTTTGAATTCATGTCATATCTTCACGGATATATTCCCCGGTTTCCCATATTATCATATGTCTTATATATCGCGTAGGCTCTACCTTGCATCAGGAGAATATGTTAAATTATTTCCTCTATTTTAATACAAAGAAATGAAACAAAGATAACTAAATCTCGCCAAAATATACGCAATATACACGAACACACACTTATATATGTGCGCTCATGTGTGTGTGTGTGTGTGTACATGCTTACGTGCATTTATACATACATACACGCTTCTTTCATTTAAGAATGTAATACAATTTTTATTCATTTTCTGAGAAGTAAGGCGCGTTTTAATATAATTTGTAGAAACGTATAAAAATTCAACCATGCCGAAAACAAAACAAAATCACAGAGGAAAATGGGAACAAAACATAAGTAAAACTGGCAAAATACTAGCAAAAATTATTGCCAAGGGAAATATATGTTAAAAAATTACCCACAATTTCGGGCAATATATTTCAATATATTGTAATCTTCTTTCTTGCACGAATGAAATATCACGCGTATGTATTATCGTACACACACACGCCCACACACACAAACACCCACCCCACACATTCACACACTCTCACACATATACACGCATATATATGTATGTATATACATACATACATATATGCATTTTATATACACTTAGGCACACATATAAAACATATATACTTATGTACATGTATGCCTATATATATATATATTATAAATGCATACGTAAGTATATAAATATTTTATAATTATATAATTACGTGCGTGCATATACATACATGCATACATACATAAATGCGCCCGCACATACAGACGTACACTCACGCACACGAGTACAAATATACACACACACACACACACACACACAGACACACACACACACACACACACACACATATATATATATATATATATATATATATATATACATACATACATGTTTGTACATTTTGTATTTTATGAAGTCCTAATTTTCATCAATTCGCGTTTCAACTATTTACTATGTTTTGTTTTCTTTCACACATTATAAATATGAAAATTACATCATTTTAGCAGAAGCCATAAAATAGTGCCACAATAATAATAATAATAATAATAATAATAATAATAATAATAATAATAATAATAATAATAATAATAATAATAATAATGAATATGTTGATGATGATGATGATGATGATGATGATATAGTTGATGATGATGATGATGATGATGATGATGATATAGATGATGATGATGAAAAAGATGTGTATGTGCAAAATTCCTCATTCTCACAAAGAGGAATATATAGCATATAATGATAATATGGCAACCTCCGCAGTAAAAGACATGAGAAATATTACCGTGTTTTGTTCTTTTTTAATTACGATGTTCAGTGATATATTCTGGTTTGTGTTTCTATTGTTTTTCTGTTTTTGTTACAGGAA
Organism: Octopus bimaculoides; assembly: GCF_001194135.2. NCBI lineage: Eukaryota > Metazoa > Mollusca > Cephalopoda > Octopoda > Octopodidae > Octopus > Octopus bimaculoides. Next base: position 62,179,699 of record NC_068988.1, on the reverse strand, counting down.
AGTGTTGTGATTGTTCATAGGTATTATATCTCATGAGTTTATCATACCGAAAATATAGGAATGGAAACTAAATATTATCATATTTGAGCTGCTGTTGTATTATCTACCTACGCTATCAGACACTGGTGCGTACCTATATAGATCATACCCAGAGGGGGTTGGTTCATCAGTCACATCTAAAAACAAGAAGGAAATGAACGTCGTTGTCAGATTCTATATAACTTTTGGTGATGAAGAGGAAACAAAGAAAAAAACAAGACGCATGAAGGACGAAGAGAAGAATGAACAAGCAAAAAATTATAAGTAGGAGGATGAGGGGCAACAGCCGGAAGAGAAGGGGAGATATTCTTATAACAATCTAAAGGTAGGCGCAGGAGTGGCTGTGTGGTAAGTAGCTTGTTACCAACCACATGGTTCAGAGTTCATTCCCACTACGTGGCACCTTGGGCAAGTATCTTCTACTATAGCCTCGGGCCGACAAATGCCTTGTGGATTTGGTAGACGGAAACTGAAAAAGCCCGTCGTATATTTGTATGTATATATAGATATATGTATGTGTGTGTATATGTCTGTGTTTGTCCCCCCCCACAACATCGCTTGACAACCGATGCTGCTGTATTTACGTCCCCATAACTTAGCGGTTCGGCAAAAGAGACCGATCGAATGAGTACTAGGCTTACAAAGAACAAGTCCTGGTTCGATTTTCTCGATTAAAGGTGGTGCTCCAGCATGGCCGCAGTCAAATGTCTGAAACAAGTAAAAAAGTAAAAGAGTAAAGAGTATATTGAGTTGACGGACTTGTTATGAAGTCCGATATAAATTTTTTCCTAGTTGTTTTATTTCCTGAGCTGAATTATTCCATGTGACGACCTTGCCTTTCATCTTCCCAGCTTCGCAAGAAATGATGTAACTGTAAGGGACCGGATCAAAACAACGATAAGAAAAGCAACATCAACAATCAACAACATCCACCGTCAGTAATTTGCTTTAATCCAGAAAAATCTAGTGAAGAATCTTAATAAGTCAAGATTTTTAATTTCCAGTGTAACGAAAAAGCAAATTAAGTGTAGCAATTTCATTCGTTTTCTTATATTTTCCTTCGCTCCTTTGTATTTAGGAGTTTGGAAGTGAGAGAAATTAAGCTGTGATATTTGTTAATACGTCATGGATTTTTTTGCGAATTCAAAGGACCACGCTGTTGAATTTAGAATTTTATGAATGCGAATTGTGTGAAAATGGCGGTGAAGCATCTTCTCGCTTAAGTGCTGGAGTCGCTTTTTCTGTAGTGTGTACTTGATGTGAGCGTAATTAAAATATAATGAGGTGGAGCAAATGAAAACCTTAGCAGAAGATGATTATAAAGACAATAAAAATGAAGAAACGACAAAAAAAGGGGAATTAGAAGAACGGTGAAAGCGAAGGGGAAGTGGAGGAGAACAAGTAGTACTAGTAGTAGGAGTAGTAGTAGTAATAGTACTGCTGGTAGTGGTGGTGGTAGTGGGTGAGGTAGTGGTATTAGTAGTAGTAGTAGTAGTAGTAGTAATGGTGGTGGTGGTAATGGTGGTGGTATTATTATTATTATTAGTAGTAGTAGTAGTAGTAGTGGTGTTGGTGGTGGTAGTGGTGGTATTAGTAGTAGTAGTAGTAGTAGTAGTAGTGTTGGTGGTGGTAGTGGTGGTAGTAGTAGTAGTAGTAGTAGTAATAGTAGTAAAAGTAGTAGTAGTAGTAGTAGTAGTAGTAGTAGTAGTAGTAGTAGTAGTAGTAGCTGATGCAATAACTGCAATGGTTATAGTATTAGAAGAGAAAGAAGATAACGAAGAAGAAGAGACCGAGAAAAACAAGAATATGATGATGATCATGATGAGCATGATGATGAAGAAAAACAACAATAAAACAGCAACTACAACAATAACAACGGGAACACGAAGAAGAATAACAAGTACGAAAAGATGTTAGTGTTTTACAAAATACCACATCATGTAACTGCCACTGGTTTCAATTACTCAGATAGATTACGCTCACATTTGAAACAAAACCCGGACACTCTAATATGCATAAATAATGGAGGATAAACTGGAAAAATGTCTATAGGGGAAACATAATTGCTTTTTTTTTTCTAATATAAGCAATGAGTTAATTAAACTATTACAGCGACCTCTATCTATTCATTAACCTAGGCTGACCAAACGCTACACAATTTACGTTTTTATTGCTTTTAGTTCTACTCGTTATGTTTGACTTTGACATTATGTTTAAATATTGTAATGAAACTAAGAAACGTAAAGCAATATTCTCCGGCAAAACTCAAAGTTTAATAATTTGCATAATCTTTAATTGTCTCCCCTGAGTGCATTGTTTGATCATACATTAATAAATTAGTATGCATATCTATATATCCGTTGGTTGAAATGTGTGTATCCACATATACATATATATACATACATATAAATGTATATATATATATATATATAT
>NC_068988.1:62175554-62176335 GCF_001194135.2 Octopus bimaculoides | reverse complement strand
CATATACGTTTATACGCATATATGTATGTATATGTATATATATATTCATTATTCTTTTCTTCGTATCAGCCATGCAGCTGCAGTCAGGCTGGAGCACCACCATGCATGTAAATATTTATATACAATCTAATGTCAAACAACGAGAGTGAGTGCGCAACAACAAAATGGTGGTCACATATTGTTTATTTATATGTTAACAAGGCAACCAACGGTTTCCTGAGAAGAGATCTTCACAGTTATTCAAGCCTTCCACATGGAAGTGTTGGTACCCGTCACTATCTTGGATGAGAATCCAGGAATATATCTACATCAATATGTGAGTATGCATGTAAGATGAAATAGTAGAGTGGTTAAAGTGTTCGACAGAATGCGCCGAGTTAAATTTTTTGTTTCTCTGAATTCAACTTCTGCTGACATTCAATTATACTTGCGTTATCCTGTGAGACGGATTCCAGAAACTCTAAGAGTTTTGATCGTATTTCACAGTGACATCTGTTGTATGAATTTTGTTTAAAATGTATTTACGCCAACATGATTCAGCTCAGAATGGTGACTTTTACTTTTAAGGAACAATCTTGGAAACACGGAATGAACTGAAAGTTTTCGGGAAAGAATTGCCGAACTGCAAAGTATATATATAACTACACACACACAACTACACATGCACACGCACACACAAACACACACACACATACACACACATAGGGGCACACACACACATGCACACACTCATATACATATATATTGATAATATACATATACATATATATATATATGTATA
>NC_068988.1:62173784-62174444 GCF_001194135.2 Octopus bimaculoides | reverse complement strand
ATATATATATATATATATATAATATTCATACATATATACATATATATATTGATAATGCGGAAAATAACGAATTTAAACATTCAAACTCTGTTTATTTCCAGTTCGTTTATGCAATGTGCATAAGCAATTCCGCTTAAATACAACGAACAACCGTCCGTAAGACTGTTTTTAGCAGATCCCGAAGGGGGGCTCATGGCGGGCAATGGGATAAGATCACCATTCATTCTGCAGTCCTCTATGAAAGTAACTATACAGAAAGCACACATTCTACCTTACCCAATTGTCCGATTTCTCCATTATGTACAAGCAGACACTCGTGAAATATTAGTTAGTACAGCAAATCATAAAGTTTCTATTTTTGTTTTATAAACACACGCCGAAATCTGCCTATCAACAAACACACACACTTACACGAACGCACACACATACACGCACATACACATACACGCACACACACGCAAACACATATACACACTTGCATGCGTACATGCATATAGACAGGTATTTAAACAAATAGATAGATAGATAAATAGATAGATAGATAGATAGATATATAGATAGATAGATAGATACATGGCGAGAAAGTGGGAGAGAGCGTATAAACGAAGAGGGAGGATGATTTTTAGACTTTAGTCATGATCGCCATAGGCATTATATATA
>NC_068988.1:62173024-62173774 GCF_001194135.2 Octopus bimaculoides | reverse complement strand
TGTGTGTGTATACATATATATAAATATATATACACACATATATATATATGTATATATTTATATATATATATATCGCATAATCAGCAAGCTGTCATGATTCTGGTACACAATTAAAATCTCCAGGAGAAAAGAAATGTAATGCTGAGTTCTTTTCATTCATTCCATTCCTATTAGTTTTCAGTTATAATTCTCATTAGTTGAAAGAACCCTACGGAATTATAGAAACACGAAATTAGTTTCAACAGTTTAAAGGAAAAAGATCAAACTGATGCAAATCTACAGAGGTAAAACTGGAATTCCCACAGACTTGCACACCTTGTTGTCAATGAGCATGTATTGTATTTTAATTATTTATTTATTTATACCAGCCAATTTGCGGTATTGAAAGGATTTAATCGAACAAATCCTACAGAACTCTGCTCTTCGTTTCACTTTGGCGATAATGCTCTGGATTTCAGATCAAGACGCTTGCTACGTATTGCACAGTGGTGAGGGAGAACAGAAACACAAAGTTATATGTGAGTGTGTTTGTGCGTTTCTGTGTGTGTGTGGTGGTGTGCTTGTGAGGTAAGAAACTTTGTTGCCATCCACATGGTTCTGTGTCCAGTATCACTACTTGGTACCTTGGGCCGACCAAAGCTTTGTGATTGGATCTGTTAGACGGAATCTGAAAGAAGATCGTCGGTATACCGCATGTTACGTATATATATATATATATATATATATATATATATATATATATATATATAT
>NC_068988.1:62172041-62172443 GCF_001194135.2 Octopus bimaculoides | reverse complement strand
TATATATATATATATATAAAATATGTTATGTATGTATGTATGTATATATATATATGTATATATTTATATATGTATACATTTGTGTGTGTGCCTTTGTGTTATTCTTTGTTCCCATACGAACGATTGACAACCGATGTTGGTGTTGCTACGTCCGCGTAAATTAGCAATTCAGCAAAAGTAATCGACAGAAGTAGAAGGCCTACAAAGAATAAGTACTGAGGTCGATTTCTTCGACCAAAATCCCTTAAGGCGGTGCTCCAACATGGCCGCTGTACAATGACCGAAACAAAAGCAAGCAAAAGAATAAAAGAATATGTATTTACATATATGTATGTATGTATGTATGCATGTATGCATGCATGCATGCCTCCATGTATGTATGTATGTATGTATGTATGTATG
>NC_068988.1:62168340-62172031 GCF_001194135.2 Octopus bimaculoides | reverse complement strand
TGTATGTATGTATGTATGTATGTATGTATGTTTGTATATATACAACTACACACGCCTCGTTGGCGATTTCTTTTCCTAGTTTGGACTTTCCACTTTCTCCTTTTCGACGAAGATCTGAGATTTTGTTTCTGAGCGTCAAACTAATAAATTGCCGTGCACTCCTTCCTTTTGCCTGTTTTGTTATTGCCTGTTTATAAATATATATTTGTGTGTGTACGCGTGTACATCTTTTTACCTTTCTATCTTCTTATACACACAGACAACCACACACGCGCGTGCACACGAATACACAAGTATATAGAAGGATTATAGGCTGAATATGAGTTTTGAAATCTTCTATACATTAATTTCAAATGTTCTTATTGATAACTACATTGCATTTTAACTGGTAAACAGATATCTAACTGTTGAAGGATGGCTTCAATTTGAATTTGTAGCGATGTCTCTTGAAAATGGGAAAAAGTTGGCATCATAGTTTTATCAAAGGGGCATTCATTCCGACATGGCTGGTACAGTACGTGTTGACACTCAAACTTCATCGATAATGTAGAATTAGGCAGCTGAATTTAAAAGTAGACGGGAGTTTTCAAAATAATTAATTTTGAAAACTCCCTTCTAGAAATCGTTCAGTATCAATCACCCAGGAAAATATTGACCGTGATCACCACGTTATGTATGATAAGTGATTCACTATAAATCAAATAACATCCATGAGTTGCATGATATACGTGACATAAAGATGGTTTCTGTCTGATCGGTGCCATATCTTCTGACACCGTGTCAAAATTGCACCAGTCTGATCACTGTCGTTTTCTGTGAGCTTTTCTGTCATCACTTTGATCCAGCTGACAAAGAGACAATCCAGGTAGTGGAAACACCCCATTTCATATGTTCCAAAGAATGCCAAAGTCGTTTCATCTGCAGGGGTGATGGCCTTAGTTTTTAGGACGCAAAATGGCATTTTGTTTATTGGCTATTTTCAAAAGGAACACACCATCCATGGAAAGTACCATGCCAACTGGCTGAGGCAGTTCTGAATTATTAAGCAGAGCAAACTCCCAGAAAACTGACGAAGGGGGAACTTACTTCATCAGGACAATGCTCCAGCACTTAAGACTTTGGCTCCAACGGCTACTGTGCATCACTGATTGAGAACTGTTTGTTAACATTACCTATTCTACTGATTTGGTCCTATCTGTCTATCATCCCCTAATCATTGAAAAAAACAAAAAGACTTGGTTGGGAACCAGTATGGCAGTGATGATGACGTCATATCTGCTGATGATACATTTATGACTAACTGGATTAAAGCTTTTTCAGAAATGGGATCGAAGCCCTACAAAGCCGATGGAAGAAATATATGGATTGCAAGGGGTACTATATTGGAGAATAAACATCCTTTGATCACCTTCCATGGGAGTATCTTTGTCAGTCTAGAACTATTTCAGCTGACCCTCGTATATATACACATACATGCATATATACATATATGTACATGTACACATATATGCATATATATAAATACATACATACATACATATATATACATACGTATATATATATGTATATATGTATATATATATATATATATATATATATACTTGTAATACGTTTCCACCGAAACTTCGTTGTAGGTGCTTCATTGGTTGGTCCACTGCTCTTGTATGCGGTAATTCTCCAGTATTCTGTACATTCGGTGTTAATTCAAAATCATGCGCTGGCCTATGTAACTCCTTAGCGAAAATATACACTTTTAACTGGTCTTAATTTGAAAGATAGATATTTTCCTGACTAATACTGCCTAAATCATATTTGAGAATGATACTGGAACAACAAACTTGAAACAGCCTACCGGGATAGACCATCCCGATATTGGATATTCAGAAGGATACGGAAATATGTTGATATTACTATTGCATCCAAACACATGTTTTGTATTATTTCCGTTATTCGTACGTACCCTGTGTTATATGTGTGTGTTTGTATGTGTCTGTGTGGTAATGTGCATATACATAAATAGAGACAGACAGACATATAACTACTCTATCCAGATTACAAGTGCAGATGATTTATACCTGTAGTTATTTGTGGCACTATGTTGTGTAACTTACTGCCTAAATACCAATCTAGAGAAATGAAGCTTTTCGAAACCAGAAAGAACAAAGCACTTTCGAAGACTACAGTTCTAAGCCATCATCACCGGAACTGTAAAAATCTGTAATACTTTCCAGAGGTTTATCATTTAAGTATATATGAGCATGTCTAGACAAGCAACTATACGCATCAGAATACATTTATAACATAGAACAAATGTGCATATGCATACATAGAAAAATACCCGGTTGATGTTGTTGAAATTCCAATGAAGGTGTCTTCGATCTTGGTTAGGAATCGGCTCTTTCCCTATTGTCAAGAAATCTTGAAATAAAACTGAATAATGACATACACTTCTTCCGGCTATATGTTCCAAGTTGAAATGCTCCCGAGGTTAACTTTGCCTGAGATCCTTTTCGGTTCGATAAAATAAGTACCAGCTGTGTATTGGTGTTGATATAACCGACTTACCCCTCCAAGAAAGTGCCGGACTTGTGTCAAAATTTGAAACCAATATTATTTGCAAATGCATACGATTTTTGTTGATTTTAAGAACAAAGTAACTGAATGCTCAAACAATCATCGAATCACCGGAATTGAAAATGGTCAGCACAGTTTGGTTTCTCTATGGTAATATGCTTTTCCAATGCAAATATTCAGGAATTAACATTCAGCAATTATAAACACCTGGAGCGAAATGATCAAGTGGCTGTTACCGAATCAATAAATACCTGCTTATATATTTCTCTCATGTCATCTGATGATATATTTATATATTTTTCACCATTCATATGACTTCGTAATCCATGCGTTCTTAGTTTTCTTGCATAGTTTCCTCCATTTCTATAATCATAAACATCACTTTAGATTTAGGACGTGCTGTCAACATAAGCGTTTCATCTGGACACGTGACATTGCGTCCTATATGGCAGTGTAGTCCATCCAACCTGAATTAATATGGAAAAGCCTAAAACTAATTGCCTGGATATTTTTCCTTGCATATAAATTTCAGTCAGACTTTCCTATGGATTTGATTTCATATCTTTTGGCATCAATTTGTCTTCACACTTACACAAAAAGCACACAGAGATGCCAGAATTTCGACGTTCATATGTACATACACACGCACATATACACATACACACACAGAGACATTCGATCATATAATGACATGGAGACTGGTGAAATGTTAACTCTTTTTCCCCAGATGACACTCATATGCATATATATTATTTATTTGATGGAAACAAGCATTAAGTGCACAATATGCAATTTTCTTTCTAAAATATTGACAGCTATTAACCGTCTACTGAATTTATCCATTTATCATTCTGTCTATCTCTAGAATATTACATACTTAAACGCCGAAGAGTTACAAACAGGAGAAAGAGTACTAAATGCTGCTGGTAGAGTTTATATATTTAATGATGATGAGTCGCTCCATCACTGCCATTTTAGTCGACAAAAGGTGTTTGTATTTAGCATAGAACATCTGAATTGAGACGAACACTTAATTAGCTTCGAAAGGAACAAATATGTATATGTGTGTGTGTATATATATATATATATATATATATATATATATATATATATATAT
>NC_068988.1:62166387-62168225 GCF_001194135.2 Octopus bimaculoides | reverse complement strand
GGCCCATGGAAGGGATCTTTATATATATATATAGTCTATTTCATTTTAACACTAAACAAAAATAAACCATTCATTTTCCGAAATTATTTGGTATAAATCAAATTGAATATGCTTATTTCTTAGTATTTGAACAGTTAGAGATATTTTTGCAATTTATCCAGTACAAACCTGAAAGAAGTATATAGTATTTTCCTAAACAATAGATTCACTTATTTTGGTTAGTGATATATTCTCGAATATACCAACACAAAAAAACCTTTTCAGACTTATTTACTTTGAATTGTTACAAACTTACATCTGATTAGCCTGTTATTACATAACATGCTTCACGATTTTAGTATACATATCTTATTAGAATATCCTCCTAAGCTGGGCGGAATTTGAACACAGAACGTAAAGACAGACGAAATACCGCTAAACGTTTGTCCAGCGTGCTAACGTCTCTTATTTCTTTATTGCCCACAAGGGGCTAAACATAGAGATGACAAACAAGGACAGACAAAGGGATTAAGTCGATTAGATCGATCCCGGTGCGTAACTGGTACTTGATTTATCGACCCCGAAAGGATGAAAGGCAAAGTCGACCTCGGCGGAATTTGAACAAAGAACGTAAAGACAGACGAAATACCGCTAAGCATTTCGTCCAGCGCGCTAAAGATTCTTATTTCTTTATTGCCCACAAGGGCTAAAGATAGAGGGGACAAACAAGGACAGACAAAGGGATTAAGTCGATTACATCGAGTCCGGTGCGTAACTGGTACTTAATTTATCGACCCCGAGAGGATGAAAGGGGAAGTCGACTTCGGCGGAATTTGAACACAGAACATAAAGACAGACGAAATACCGCTAACCGTTTCGTCCAGATTGCTAACGTTTCTGCCAGTTCACCGCCTTAAGACGGTAGTATGTTTGACGTTTTAATGACTTTGGCATGTTGTCCCCATATTGTATGTATTTTTTTTTATCACGTGCAATCAGCATGCAACATCTAATCATTTCATGTTTTCCCTCAAGATACAAACCTTCTGCTCATATTTTTTCCTGTTTCGAGGACGTTCTATGTAGTTTCATGCAGAGTTACACCGGCTTCCATTTATTTTAAATTTTATTATTTTTTGTGCATTTGCTTATATATTTATTTATTCATTTATTTATATATTTATTTATTTATGTTTAATTACAAGGATTATTGTATTTCTTATAATTTATTTTTTCTGAAATGTCAAAAAAGAAACACATTCGAAAACACTACCTACTGGCATGATTCAAAGGTTTACGTTAGTACATCTTTAAATATCAAAGATGAATTCTGCATACCAGTGTGTACTTAATATGTACTTAGGAATGCCTTCTTTCTCAAAGGGAAATATCAAAAATTAATACATGCACATAATTATAGACAACATATTCTGTTTATGTATCCACTTCTTGAGAGAAACCCATTAAAAGCTGATTCATTTAACAACGTGTCCCATAAGTAATTCCCTTCGGCCTCGCTCTTATCACTTTCGATGATCTAACTTTAATACACGATTATTGATCACACTATTGATCGTGGCAACACATTTTACTGCATTCCTCATTGTCGTCATCGTCATCGTCGTCATCATCATAACCATCATCATCATCATCATCATCATCATCATCATCATCATCATCATCATCATCACCATCTACATCACCATCGTGGTCGTTGTTATCTTTGTCGTCATCAACATCATTACTGTCCTAGTCGTCCTAGTCGTTGTCATCGTCCGCATCATCACCATCATCATCACCATCATCATCATTGCTACTAAAGTCACTGTCATTACGATCGTTGGTGTTATCGATAATTT
>NC_068988.1:62163929-62166377 GCF_001194135.2 Octopus bimaculoides | reverse complement strand
CACGAATATCATCATCATCATCATCATCATCATCATCATCATCATCATCATCAATATCATCATCATCATCATCATCATCATCATCATCGTCATCATCATGAATATCATCATCGTCATCATCATCATCAACGTCACCATCATCATCATCATCATCATCCTCATCATCATCATCATCTATATCCTCAGCTCATCGTCGTCCTCGTAATGAACGTGGACATCATTATCATTATCACATTGTTAAAATATTTTGTAGGGAACATCGAGCTTAATCATCTTGAGATACGCATTTGTAAACATATATGGCCACTTGTTTGCGTGTGTGTACATGCGTGGGTTTATGTGTGTGTTTATGTGTGTGTGTGCGTGTATTTGTGTGTGCATGTGTGCGTGTGTAAATATACGAGTGTTTATAATTCGAATATCAATGGACGCCTATAGCTGTGGTTATAACTTTGAGTCCATCCCTATGAACATGTACGCACATATACACACATACTAATGATACTCCTACTGCACACCTCACACACACACACACATGTATATGTATATGTATATATATATATATGTCTCTGTGTATATATATATTATATATACATATATATATACACACACACACACACAACCATATACGTATATATACATATATATTTATATATATGTAAATATATGTCTATATATGTATATATCTATACGTGTGTATATATATATATATATATATATATATATATATATATATATATATATATATATATATATATATATATATATACACGCACGTATATGTAAGTGCATGAATAATTATTCAGTGTGATCGTAAAATCGCCATGAAAAATAATTGAAAATTAATCAGCGGACATATACATTTTGAAATATTGGGTTTTATGATACCTTCCTGAAGAAATATATATCGATTTTTAGGAAGAAACCTTAGCGAACATACTAACCATAATCTGTTCTTGTTGACTTTTTGCTGTTTTACTTGTAGCCAGCGGTTCCCAATCTCCATCGTTTTAAGTTTCTCGTCATCGCATTTCCTTTACATGTGACTAAAGGGGAAATAATTGGTGGATAATAGCAATTCATAAAATATTTCAGTGCTAATGAAAGCCTCGCTCTGTGTAGAAGTGCGTGTGTGTTTTTCTGAGTTTCTAATCGCCACCGGCCTCACCTCTGATTCACTTGATAATAGGGAACGCAAAAGGGCTGAATGAAATTTGCTTAACTGTATGTTGTTTTCGTTTCTTCTCTTTTCTTTGGCTGAATGTCTCCTAATCTGGGGAGAAAATCTTCGCAGTTATGATCATACTATGCTGAGCTCTCACCGTAGAATTTTACCATATACATGTGATCTTGGAAATCATTTGTTTTATGTAAATTTACAATGAAATGCATGTACACTAGTATATGGATTGCATGTACGACTAAGTTATAAGATGTATGGACAGCCAGGCTGTAAAGAAGTCACTTTGGAAATATTTACGTTTCAAATATCGACAGTATAATTATTCTCTATGAATGATATCATTTCTATACGTCCAGTAATGCCATTTCAAGATGTTTTGCATTTTATGAAGTGTATTCTTAGTATATATGTGTAGTACATAGCATTACTATTTTCTATATGATATTTCATTTATATGGACTGATGAGAGCAAGCGAAAAATATTTCGAGCAAAAATTCCCGCTCCTTAGGGTCAGAATTCAAAACTCCACAGGTGAGATTCATATTTCCTGGCAACATAAAATATAGCAGTCCTCTAGGTTTTTCTTATCATCCTAGCTTTCCTAAAAAATCCCAACTTTCAAAAATAACATACCAGCCTATATATTAGGTTCTATCCATTCCATTGGTACCGTTACATCTTTAATTGCCAACTGTGAGAGTGTCCTGCGTTGCAAGAATTTTACTATATTTGTTTTCTTCTAGATCACCATTAAAACAAAGGTCAATTAATAGTATAGAGTTAATAATTCCTTTTAGATTGTGAGTTTCCTCGGACAACTGTGAAATATGATTAAAAACATTCAATGCATATTTAAACAATTTTTAAATATGTGAAGTGGTTCAAAGCCTGTATTATACAGGGTGGCCTTGTATTAGATTCTTATGATATATTTCGATTTCAAGAAATATGTTTAATGTTTCTATTCCCAAGTAATTGGACAAAAGTTACAAAACTTGACGTAAGCCATATATAAACAAAGAGCGCTTCAAATACTGTACATCCATCTTCTGCTGGTAATCAGTGTTATTTTTGCAACCGTAATCAGACTTCAGTACATACTATCGTTCGCTCTCCCCCCAACTCTCACATACACACCCACAAACACACACACTCACACGCACACACAAGCATACATACGTGTATGCAAATATATAGCTGTATACATTTATACGTGTGTATGTATATATGTATATATATCTATATCTAGTATGTACATATATAT
>NC_068988.1:62161975-62163669 GCF_001194135.2 Octopus bimaculoides | reverse complement strand
AAACGGATATCGCCATCCGTTTTGGGGAAAAATTTGTAGTTTAGAATCGGTAGTTCTTTGACTGCTATTTCTGAATTTTCAGTATGTTGGAGAAGCAACTCAATTGCTAATCCCTTATATTTATGAGGATAAATGGTCTTACCGATAAAGGTTTTTTTCATACTGAACTACTTGGCAAAATTGTTAATTATTAATTCTATTATTAATTGACGATTCCCTGCCCTCATTTATTGTATATATATATATATATATATATATATACACACACATGCAACACGCACACAGACACACACGCACACATATAATCACGTAGATATATAATGTTTTGTATTTGTTCTTTGCTTAACGACCTTCTATAAGAATTGAAACGTAAATTTATAGCATTCCATTATTTTGGAATAATATTTGAATTACTTTCGTAGATTACATAGGGGTAGTCGTGACGATCTATGCTTTGTTGATAACTGAATAAGCTAGAACTATTTATATGAATGTGTGTGTTGTTGTGTCCGCTTCTACATACAGACACAAATACGTGCGTGTGTGTATGTGTATTTTATACTTGTATACATTTATATATATATGCTAAGCTATATCATATCTCATATATACTTACAAACGTTCACATTTTTGAAGAATAACGAAAGAATGTGCAATCAAATGGTCATTATGCAGACTATGAGTATTGATAAGCCATTTTAAAAATAATTGAAAGCTATAAATATATATTTATTTCCCTCCTTATGAAGATTATCAAACAATAAAATAATATTGTCGTTATTCCTCCTAGATATAGATCTGTCAGGGAAACTTTGGTGCACCACAAAGAAAAGAACTAATAACAAAATCAGAAAAGTAGTTTGTAAAAGTCATTCTGGAAGTAAGAGGGTTTTTTTGTTTTGTTTTTTTTTAAATTCGAAATGGTATCGTAGTATATAAAACAAATAGTTTAGCCAAGCAACTTTTAGATGCGTTGATCGTATACGTACTGCTATGTCAATCAGCTAATTTCGTACTCTGCAATTCAGATTTTTTTATAAATTTCCAAATCATTCGGCTTAGTAATAAGTAATTGTTATTAACAATTTTTATCGAAAGTAATATAAAGTAAATATGTTACAATGTGAAGAAGTGTGTACAGAAAAATGTAACTTAAAGGAATGTTTTCAGATAATGAAATTATAAGATAATCGTTGTTTTTTGCATCTTCTTTTCTCTCTTTTCAATTCCGATTCAAAATATAGCAGAATTTCAATTTCGTTTATATATATATATATATGTGTGTGTGTGTACGTGTGTGTGTGTGTGTGTGTGTGTGTGAGTAAAAATAAATACAAAAAAAGTGGTTTTGTATGATTGTGTACAGAAGAATGTATTACTTTGTTTAAAAGAGTTCCAACTCTGTCTGTTTTTTATGTTTTATTTATATTCTTGTAAAATTAATGTGGGATATAGAATATGGAATATGCAATATATAATATAAAAATGGATGGTACAATGAAATAAAGTATTGAATGTCTTATTGAATATATGGAATATGTCTTATTGAATAGATTAAATATTGAGTGTTCAATATAAAGGATTAAATATATACAGGCGAATACGTATTTCCTATACGTTGTGGTATTTCATCATGGCCGGTATGACAGACTTTAACAGACTGTATATATATATATATATATATATATATATAT
>NC_068988.1:62156547-62160263 GCF_001194135.2 Octopus bimaculoides | reverse complement strand
TATATATATATATATTGCAAACGAGCCGCAAGTCCAAAACGTTGCTTTTTCAGAAAACGAAAAAATAGTCTCACCATTCAATAGGAAAAACGTTGTACTGCAATTTGACAATGTTTGATATCTTGGCACCTGAAGCAGCTGGAGATGCCACAGTTTGACCGAAAGAACCGGCTACTGCGAGCAAAAATAAATACTGAAAAGTACGCATTTGGCCAAACTTGGACATACCAGCGAAGGTAAAGAATACGCACACCCGGTATTTAGGGTTAAGACTATGCTGAAAACGCTTGGTGTACGTATTATTTACCTCCACCTATTTATGTTTGTGTATATGAAGGATAATGTGTGTGCGTGAGAAAGAGAGAGAGAGTGAGTGAAGGACACTTACATGCAGAAATATTCATACATCACAACACACAGCTTCACTCACTCACTCACTCACTCACTTACTCACTCTCTCTTTCTCTCTCTCTCTCTCTCTCACATACACACACACACACACACGTCCATTTCATATACTTGTACATCTTTTACTTTCTCCGCTCACTTCAAAGCAAATTTCGCCTTTTCACTTTATCCTCTCTTTCAATTTCTTTTCTCTTCAAAGCATAAAGAAATTAACAGAATTTTACAGTAATTAACGAACAAAAATATGATCCCATACGTATCGAGTTGATAACTTTGTTTCTTCAAACGAAAGACTGCTATGAAATAACTTCATTTGACACACACACACACATGTACTCACTCTAGGTAAAACTTATGTTATTTCTTGCATTGTGCACGCGCAAATTTAAAGCTCAAATGCAATAGAAATGATCGCTGCCTCTCGTATAATTTGTGTCTGTGATAAACGTATTTAAAAATATGATCTTCGATATAAATTTAAAGGAAAGTTTTCCCAGAAATCCTGTCTTTTACCTTGTCTTTCTAGCATGTCTGAAGTGGCATTTCCACTCCCTTGCCTTATTTTTTTCCGAAATTTCTTCCAATTCCTGTCTGCGATAGAGGACATTAGGATTTCACCCACAAAACACGTTCTCAATATTTTAATTTTCTCACCCTGCACACAAAATTCATTTCTTACTGTTTTCAAATGTTTTTTTTCTTTGTAATCCGAGGAGAAAAACAGAGAGAACGGAACTTTAAGAATTTTATCCATCACCTCACCACTTTCAAAAAGCCACATACTTCCAATGTTTCACATTTAACCCTTGGGAAGTTTCCCCAGAAATAATGTCATTTACATGTTGTTTCTAGCATGTCAGGTTTTCTGGTGGTGGCCTGGTATTTTTTCAAGTTTGCTATTTCAGTAAAATTCTAAGCACGCGGGAAACATCAGACAAAAGTGGAAGAGAGTAGGTGATGGGTGGGCGAGGTGGTAGAAGGGAAATTGAGTGATTCTTTTTAAAAATATTAGACTATAAAAATGTGTAGATAACAAAGGAAAATCGCAAAGTTATAAATAAAGAAATTGCGGTGAGGATGGGGGAAAATTAAAATGTTGAAAATGTCATCATCGTATTAACCCCCTTTTATACGATGCAACAATACATAGCTTCTGATCGTCCTTAAGAACAGGGATCACTTTCTTTCAAACCCATGCAAATTCTACTATCCCCCTTCACTTTGAAGCAAACAATAACTTCCATTATGCCGTTAACTATATATCAGCTGTGCCGATTATGCCCCTATGAAAGGTCCCAATAATACAATGTGTCTGTAGGTTATAACACCCAGACAGTGCTGGGATGCATTGTTAATGTTTAATGAAAAATAACTTCGTTAACTAAGTTTTAATATCGCATTCAAAATAGTCACTTTGCGTAGCAATACATCGGTCCTAACGTTCCTGCCAAATTTCGAATCCGGTCTAGAATTCGTTTGCCGTAAGCGAGTTGAGAACCTTTGACGATGACGATTCGGTCTTGATTTCGACAACGGTGTTAAACCGGCGACCTTTGAGCAGCATTTTCATATGGGGAAGGCATGTAAGTCTGCAGGTGCTGAATCTGACGAAAACAGAGTTTGCGGAACGGATAATATGTTGTTTTTGCCAAGAGACTGACGAAGCGAGATATATTCTTTGTTTTTGCTGGAATCCCCAATGAGAGTGGATTCCGGAATGATGTAGGATTGCTCAGTTTTATGTGGTGAGGAAACTGGAGCATGATAAAAGAAGTGTTTAGGTCAAAAACAAAACAGATTCCCTGGTCCAGGAATCGGAATCCCAATTGTGAGACCAGGGACGTATCATCCTAACAACAAAGCCTCACTCCACCACACACACACACACAAACGCACCTATATATACGTGTATTTATACGTGTGTATATATATATATATATATATATATATATATATGTGTGTGTGTGTGTGTGTGTGTGTGTGTGTATGTGTGTGTGTGTGTGTGTGTACACATATATATGCATATATGTATATATATATTTCGTTTTTGGATTTGGTTTGCAAGATTTTTTATGTGATTTCTTATGTTGAAGTATATTCTGTTGTGTCTGGGGAGAGCCATTTTCTTATTGTACCTTAAAATTTAACACACTCACCGGTACAATAAAAATAATTTTTTTTTAAATAAATAAAATAAAATAAATGAAAATATAAATAAAAAAGAAAAAGAAATAGAGTAAAAGAAAAATAAATGGAAATTTTACCGGTGAGTGTGTTAAATTTTAAGACAATAAGAAAATGACTCTCCCCAGACACAACTGTATATATATATATATATACTTATATATATATATATGCATATATGCATATATGAATATCTATATATGTCTGTATGTATATATATGCGTGTGTATATATATATGCATATATTAAATGAGAGTGACACACTTATATGTCTTGAGTTCATGGCATTAATATGTAGATATACATAAATTTCTTACATACAGACATGTATGCCTGCATGCATGTATAAGACACAAACTCACTCACATATATATCTATTCATAGCATTTGCATCGCTAGACAATCATAACACTATAACTGTTCTTGACTTATTGAAAGGCTCTTTAAATTTTATTTCTATCTCTACTAAGCCATTAAAGTTTGCTTTATTACGTCTGTTTGTTTAGATGTGACACTATGAATATGCACTATTCCTCGTCCCATTTCTATCTTTAATATATTTATTTTAGTACCAACGCATAATAAATGTATCTCAATATTCTTTATGTTGCTCGCACATAACAGCATTCATCAATTTTAATTTCATTTGACTTACAAATAAATCTGCGAAGTAATTCCCTGACGCTTTGATTTATAAGTCTACCATAATCCTTTCAAAATATAATGCATAGTTCTGCTATAGAAATAGTATTTATATATTAACAAAGCTGAAAATGAAGACGCTGAGAAACTGGCAGATGTTTTGTAATGTTAAAAGCAATTACCAATAAATATTATTATAAGAAATGAAAAATCCCTAACTCAAGTGAGCATTTATATATTAATATAAGATGTTACGGAGGTGTATAAAATAAAGAAATGAATATGCTAAATTCTGAAAATTCTTCAAACAGTTGTTTTGAGAAAATGTCACTCGGAAATAAACGAAGCAGACAGAGCAGTATTTATTAACGTTTAATAGAAAATATTCAGCAATTTTGTACATATCTATAATAACTGAAGCAACACAATACACTTACAGAGACACACGTAGACCGACACAGACAGATATATATATATATATA
>NC_068988.1:62139254-62151533 GCF_001194135.2 Octopus bimaculoides | reverse complement strand
TATATATATATATATATAAATAGATAGATAGATAGATAGATAGATATACGTATGTATGTATATATATAGATGCGTGTGTGTGTGTGTGTAAATTCATTTGAAGAATCAATTTAATAGACGGAGTTCAATAAATGTCATCATATAAATTGACCAAATGTTATGCTAATATACATTATTTTAAAAATGTAACCAGAGAGCTGCTTCTGTCGCAAAAGACCATATTTCGGGTATACAATTGAAGAATATGGGGTGTATTAATACACATTATTATATTATGTCATCAGAAATTCATTAGTGGATGATAATTAAATATTTAGATATTTAAAATTAGTACCTTTAGTTTTCTTCTTTGTGATCATTTTATATTAATTTCGTTTTCTAATTTATATTTTATTCCTTACACTCGCCAATTCAAATTTAGAAATATAAGTTTACAAGCGTAAATTCGTTAGTATTCCGTTCCTTTCGTCTCTATGAATCTAGGGCGATGGTTACTGAGATATATAGAGAGGGAGTAATGAGTACATAATCATACGAATGAAAAGAAATTGAATCTTCTAATGATTTTTATTCATATATATTCATACGGAAATGAAAGGAATACAGTATGAATAAAGTATGATAAGAAAAAAAAAAAAAGCTTGGAAACCTAAGGACTAATGCCCTGAACGAAAGAACTATTATCATCCGGGAAAATATTATATATATTTATAAAGAGATCTCTCCGTCGGTTACGACGACGAGGGTGCTAGCTGATACGATCAACAGCTTGCTCGTGAAATTAACATGCAAGTGGCTGAGCAATGCACAGACAGGTTTACTCCTAACGTAGTTCTCAGAGAGATTCAGCGTGACACAGAATGTCAGAATGTGACAAGGCCGGCCCTTTGAAATGCAAGTACAACTCACTTTTGAAAATGTTCCGTCATTCCACTTTCTCTCAGAATACAGGAGCAATTTTGAGAGTAATATGAAGAATATTGAGATTATTACGAAAAATGACCCAATGGCTATGAAGATGGACTGAATTCGTAACTTCTCTGTTTCAATACGAAGTTCTTAACCGGATAAATCTATTTCACGCATTAAGCAAACGTGAATATATATATATTTTTTTACAAAATATATATAGAATCTTCTTTATATTGATATAGTAGATTTATAGATAATTTCTTACATACATTGCATACTCGCTGCACAATGCACCTGATTTTGTAAAAATATCACGAGAGGCATTTATATGGGCTAAATCAATTTCCGTATATGATATCCTTTCCTGGAAAGGTCAATATTCCTAAAAATAATAACACAAAGCTTATCTGAATAATGGAAGATATATGTGTGTGTATGTGTGTGTTCATGTTTGTGTGTGTGTGTGTATTATACTTGAGTCTGATAGTTTTTGAAGACCATTCTATGATTATTTGCGTATGATGTAGGCTAGGAATTAAAGCGTGTTATCAAAATTAAAGCAATCATTACCATCCCTCTGTGTCCAAACATATATGCAGATCTAACCTTTATATTCTATGTCAATGGCCGATATTAGCTGGTTATGCATGGATACTCTGCAAAGCATCCCAGTCCATCTATACTTAGAAGTACACGAATGAGGAAACCATCTGGGGTTTAAAATATTTTAACGATACGTACGTTTCTCATTACATATTGAGACGAGGGAAGAAGCATGAAAAAAAATGTTACAGAACAAACAAAAAAGCTTCACAAAACATTTAAAGAGTGCAGATGTCTAATTGAAAAGAATGCCAGTTAAATGAGTCAGCCTGTTAAATTTATTTAATTAGTTTAAAAGCAAAGACAGAACAAAGTGGTTGTCATCATCACGCTTGCAATTACAATTTTTACGCTAAATTAATCTCACAGAACTTCTCCAAATTGCTTCTCTTCGAGATTCACGCAAAGAAAAAGACACCGTAGTTTCAAAAACACACAAATGGAGTAATGAATATAAGATAATTAACGATTTCGGCATTCTCATATTTAAAACGATATCTCCTCTCGCTTTAATATATAATAGTGCTCTCAGTTCTTTGAAGAAGCAGATACTAATTTAATCTCTATTAGTCATTATTTCCTTGATTCCATTTTACCTCAATTTTTTTTTGACAAAAATGCAAAAAATAAAAGCAAAATAAAAGGAAAGACTCTTGTTGTAGTTAAATTATCTCCGTCCTGTTTATTGTTTAAAATGTCAAATATAATTCTTAACTGATATTTTTTCTTTTCTTTTTGTGTTAGTTCTTCCCCAATAACCCATTATAGGGCGCTGCTGAAAAACAGCGCTGATACGTTTGTTTAATACTAAACCATATCACATCTTATTACAACTAACCTAAATTAAATTTGTTGTCCTTTACGTTGTCATCTTGAAACATTTACTTAGATTATGAACTAATTAGATGATTGTATTTATTTATTTATTTATTCATATATTTCTGAATTCTAAATAAAGTAATTTTTTAAGTAATGAAACTAAACCGTAATATAGCTGATATTTGTCGGGTTAGGATAATTTTTTTTCAATACCACACTGCATAAATCTTTCAATAACTAAAAAATTGTTTCGTTTTATCTTTAGCTCTGAACTCAATCTTGCAAATAATTAACAAAGTTGCTCCCTCCGCTTCTTTCACGTTCTTGCTCTCCTCCTAGTTTTATCTATCGCACCAGAATTTTTCACCTTTTCTTTGCGTCTCTTGGTCTATTCGGTCGTTTAGACACAAGCTTTACAACAAACGTACAAATATACATTCACACACACAAACAAATACATACTTACATACATACACATATATGCATGTGTATGTATGTATATATGTATGTATGTATATACATACACATATATACATACATACATTTATGTATATATATATATATATATATATATATATATATATATATATACAAAGTCATCTCCTTGTAAATTTCAAAGCTTCATTGAAACACTGTAACTGCCCAAAACAAGGCTGATACAGGAATTAACAGAGAGCATATGTAGGTTAATATTTCTAGCTTAACTTTGAAGTTTACCGAAATACTTTTCAGAGATAAATTTACTGCATCCAAGACTGCGAATTTGGTACGCTTGTACAACTTTGGTTTTATTTACTCTTATCACGATAAATGTTGTACATTTGGTACCAATACGTGGATAATTTACTACAAATTATAGATTTTTTTTTAAATCCTATGCTGTACTTGTTTAATTAATATATAAAATTCATCATTTAATAGTCCACTATTCCTCGGTGACAACAAGGATTTTAGTTATCAGAGATGAAATAATGAATGGTGTAATTGTATCGGGTTACACATACTTAATATAGGGCAGGAAACAGTTATAATTCTCATTCCCATAACTTTAAGAAATTAGTGGAATTACAAAGCCTTTAGATAGAAATGTATTTTGCATTTGTTTTCTCACACTTTTCATGATGTAAAAACTGAAATTTTAATTCCAGGCAGGAACATTTGAAATTCAGAAGTTAAGAGAAATTCCATCAGCATTGGATTGAAAATGATTCTTCCAAACTCTATGTTAAGACAGGTATTATAACCTAGCAATATATGTAACGTTAATGTAAATTATCTTTCAACATAGATCTCAATTACAGGACCACTGTAGACATTATTTTGATGTAAAATTCTGCAGCAATTTCCCAAAAGAAGTTACAAGAATTTACAAAAAAGAAAATGTAGATTCCTTCCATGCCTTTCACAAAATTATGCAACACGTCTTGTCAACTGAGACGTTTCCAAATTTAGAAAAAAACATGAAACTTTAGATCCGACCAACGTTTCTGAATTTTATACAAAATCGATAATATCATTGGCAATGAAATTCTCAAACTTGCACTTAAAGAAGACTATGAAAATATAAACAGGGAATAGAGAGGTTTGGCTCTGCAATATATGTATCTGAATATTATAATGGGAACATTAGTTTGTGTTTTCCCGAGCTAAATATGGTGGCATAAATAACTACATCTTATGGTCTAAGTTCTTGTCTCAACATGTATCGTTTCTTCATTCTTCAACACCGGCCGAAATAGTTTTAATTTCTGTATGTAATTAAAGAAAATCACAAGAATCGCAGTCCTTTAAAAACATTACATAATCACACTTTTTTTCTAAATAGTTGCTGCCAAAGGGAAAGTTCTCTAAATTACATTCAACAGCTACAAGAAAGAACATTTGTAGATCAAAGAAATTGATGAATAGAAAGAAAATGTTGCATTATAATTAAAAAGGCGTGATAGAATTTTAATTCACTTTCTCGTTTCTAAGGTATTTATGAGGTTTTGTATAGGCCTCAATGAATGCAACACGTTTTATGCATCTTCATAGTACTTCCCCTAAATTGTCGGTATTATTGTAATCGTACAGTAGTATTGATTGTAGTCTTGTTAATGAGGTATGTTCAAAGCAGACAAATGTGCAAATTTTGCATATCTATTATAGACCAGCAACAGTCGTTTAGAAAAGTCGATGACATGAAACCCTCTTATATACTTCATAAACTTGCGAGTTCAGTTCCACAACAAAACACTATATGAAAATACATGTAAATGGATATGTGTATATATATATATATATAAATGAATGTGCAAGCACACACGCACATACATACACACATATATACACACATATATATATATGATGCATTTTGCATACGAGTCTACGTATATGTAATTATATATCGATAGAGAGATAGCTGTTGATGTAGTTCCTGCTGCATTGCCCGAGCATACCTTCGAAACACACGACCCATTTTCAGATTTAATTGACAAAGTATTCCAAATTACATTAGCACGACATTCACATAACTTAACATTGACTTCAGGGTTGCTCTTAACTGTTGGAAAATTATCAGCAAAGCTGGAATTCCTGCAAAATTGCTAAAGAGACCCATGGGTAATGCAGTAATTGTATGCAACGTGCCCGGGGTGTCTTCCTATGAAATGTTTCCGCCATATTTCATTTTAATTTATAGTTTTGACCGAAGTTACGCTTGAAAACACTGGACGAGTGGGTTGTGGAAATTTGCGTCATTGCAAAGCAGTATTCGTAAACCTGCATACATTCATCTGTTTTTCTATCAAATTCTGCATCTTCTGTACAGGAATACTATCTTCCTTTTATAACATCCTGATGTCTTCAAAAAAGGAAAATACTGACACATTGGCTACTGTCATATCCAATGTAGGTCTGTGATGTTCACAGATCACAATGCATTCCATGAAGGAAGCAGCGATATAAATTGAGTGATTTTGCTGAAAGTATGGCTTACATAACTTTTAAGAATTATGAACTGATCATTTGCAATACGTAATTACACAAAATGCATCAAGCCCTGTCATAATATTGGTTTAAAATGTTGGTGCAAAGGCAGCAATTTTAAGAGAGGGCGTGAGTCGCTCACATCGATTCTAGTCATTAACTGTTATTTAATTTATGGGCCCAGAAAGGATAACAGGTAAAGTCAACCTCTGCGGCATTTGAACCCTCGACGTAAAGACGGATGTAATACCGCTACGCCCGGCATGTTAACAGTTCTGGTAGGTCGCTGATTTAAAGCCTTGTCATAATCTAAATCTAATGATATACTAGAAATACACGGAATCTTTATAACAACTCAAGCATGTAAATCTAACAGCATGACAAATGCAATTTTTATAACTTTTACTCTAAATCTAAAACTACAGCATTCAGGATACTAGTTGTTATCTTAGATATACTAGTATATCATTCTCTCGTATGCGTCCCAAGAATTTACAAAAATGATCTATGAAAATTGACACTTAATTATGGAAGCCAAATTCATAACGCCATTCAATGCTGAAATCAACGCGGTCACAACGCACTCATCAAAAGGTTATCACGTGACTTTTGAGGTTTGACCATTAAAAACGAATCAACGGCTAGTACCTCACGTAGAAGCTAAAGATAAAGGGAAATGCATCAAATACGTCAGTACGTAAGCAACTAGGCATTTGCCAAACTTATTCAAAGTTTGAAAAAGGACTGTGAACGTTGGAAAAGTTCGAATATAAATTTGAAAGACGTTATTGTTGCAAAGTACCTAAAAGAAAATGAAAGAATCGGTAAAATATCTAAAATGAAGATAAATGAAAACCGGTGTAATGAAACACACACACACACACAGACATATATGAATATATATATACATATATATATATATATATATATATATATATACACACACACAGACGTATATATGTTTATGTTCATACCTTTGCATATTCATATGAAACGTCTGTATATGCAAACACACATTACCTCAACACATATAGATGTATGTTAGCTTGAGTGTGCGCGTTCGTGCTCGCATGTTTGTGTGTGTGCTGGGGGGGAGCGCGCTAGTGATCGCGCGTTTGTATATGTATGCGTGCATACACATACGCACACGTGCGCAGGGGCACGCACATACACAAACACACATACACACACACGCATATAGATATATGCATATCATCGTCAACATATCGTTACGAGATGACTTAACCCTCCTCCATCAAGTAGTTACTGTTTGATGAATGAGGACAATATCCAATGGAAAACTATAATCCATGTAATTTTTCCACAGAGATTTATAAATATTTTGCTACTTAGTTTTCACGTAGCTCTGCTCTCAACTGACATAATGGAATGACGGGAAGAATAATGACCCATTATCGAACTAATAGCGTTGGTTTACTGACGTGACGCACAAATTATACAACACTGAGGGAGAAGGGGAGGCATCCGAAAGAAAAGAAACCTCTCAAAAAGCGAAGTTCTTTTATTTTTGTTTCCTTTATTGTATTTTTGATCCGATTAGTAGAGAAGGGAAAATATGCGTCTCATGTTATATCTTAATGCCTTAACCAACTGTGCTACCTACATTCCAGGCGTTATTGTTGCAGCATTATTATCATTATTATTATTATTATTATTATTATTATTATTATTATTATTATTATTATTATTATTATTATTATTGTTGTTGTTGTTGTTAATAATAATAATAATAATAATAAAAATAAAAATAAAAATAAAAATAAAAATAAAAATAATAATAATAATAATAATAATAATAATAATAATAATAATAATAATAATAATAATAATAATAATAATAATAATATAATCATTGCCATTGCACAGCTTCTAACGCTGGAGATGTACTACGGTGTCAGCTGTTTCCTACCACTGAACGAAGGTAACACCCCTTATTTTTCGAGTACCTTTCTGAGTATTCGAACGGTTCCAAGCAGTGCTGCTTTCTGTAAGTGCACCACCCTTATTGGAGCCCATATTTGTTCCATGTACTGCTCAAGATTTTTACTTACTGTTCCCAGGTCTCCGATAGTTAATAGTACTACTACTACCTCTTTCACTAGTAGTAAGCTCCCAAGCTAAACTGTGATATCGATCGATTTTTTCCCCTCCTTATCGCACACCTTGTTGTCAGCTGTGCTATTATTATTATTATTATTATTATTATTATTATTATTATTATTATTATTATTATTATTATTATTATTATTATTATTATTATTATTATTATTATTATTATTATTGAGGTAGCGAGCTGGCAGAATCGTTAGCACGCTGGACGAAATGCTTAGTTGTATTTTGCCCGTCGCTACTTTCTGATTTCATATTACACCGAGAGTGACTGTGCTTTTCAACCCTTCGGAGTCGATGAAGTAAGTACCAGTTACTCTCCTGCCTATTCCGAAAAAAACGAAACCATAATTATAAGAGAGCATAATCGTTAGAGCAGGCCTAGCCTGGCTCTTCTCGATTTGCGTGCAAATTCAGTCGTCGATATTTCTGCCTCTCATCCCTTCAAATTCGATAGAAATAATGTATGCAGCTAGTAATGAGGTCATCTCTATCGACAATCCTCTTCCCTTAAAATTCCTTTGCTTAATTCCCTAGTTTTAAGCAGTAGTGTCAACATGACAGAATCGGCATATCTTCGAAAAAAATGTTTTACATTATTTCCTATGGCCTTTTACGTTGAGGTAAAAAGTTTTCGAATGACAACGATAGCAATTTTGCATTTCATGCATCCATAAGGTAATAATAAAGATCTTGGGTTGATATAAACGACTAATTCCTCTTCCTCCTAAATACTGACAGTGTGCTTGAATTAGAAACAATCATTATTGGCATAAATGTTAAGGCGGCGAGCTGTCAGAATCGTTAGCACGCCGGTAGGAATGCTGTGTTTTGACCGTCTTTACGTCCTGATTTCAAGTTCCGCCGGTGTCGATTTTGCCTCTAATCCTTTCCGAGTAGTACCAGTGAAACGCTGGGGTCGACATAATTGATTAGTCCCCCCACCACAAAGTTTCAGACCTTGTCTCTTTATTGTTTACATTATTTAAATTATTTACATTTAACGGATATTTGATCTCATCTTCTTTACGTTTCGGCTGATATACCCGCCAGTAATTTCGAACCTGGGTATTTTTCCTAAGGTATTTTTCGCTATTGTTGTTGTTGTTGTTGTTATTATTATTATTATTATTATTATTAGTAGTAGTAGTAGTAGTAGTAGTAGTAGTAGTAGTAGTAGTAGTAGTAGTATTCAGGTCACTGCCTGAAAGCAGACTATGAATCTTGGGGTTAGTCGCCCGTGCTCTTAACCACTACGCCATATGCCCGTGGGCGTAATGGTTAAGAGCGCAGGCTACTAACCCAAGATTTTGAGTTCGATTCCAGGCACTGACCTGACTACTACTACTACTACTACTACTACTACTACTACTACTACTACTAATAATAATAATAATAATAATAATAACAACAACAACAAATTCGAAAAATACCTTAGGAATGAGAAACCAGGTTCGAAATTTCCCCAAGACACCTGATGAAGCCTGGAGGGTATATCAGCCGAAACGTTGTGTTAACAAGAAACAAGATGACGACAAATATCCGTCAAATGCAAATAATGTCAATAACGTACATAATCCCTCATCTCTTAAATATAGAACTGATTTGTCTCTTTAGTAGAAACGATTATTTGTATAATTGTTGCTAGGGCAACTAATGGACTTAATCTTGAAAGCGCTACAAAATATCTGAGACCCATATATTGCGGCATCTTACAGAGTGTTTCAATGCCGCCGAGATCATTTTCGCACTCTGGCCCACCAGGGTCGAAATAAACAAAATATCATTCAAGTACTGGACACGAACGTATACCTACGAGCCTAATTTAATCGAAAACTGTGCCTTGAGCAAATAATGAACTGTTATTATATGCAAAAGGCTTTGCAAACATATTCATTCTGTCTTCATTAGGAAATTCAGTACTCCGTCATTATGAGTGACATTCTATACATTTAACGGCCTAGACAATGATTATAGCGAAACACTACTTCTATTTCTTTAAAATTCTTGGTGGGGGTGAATCTGCAGCTTAATTCCTTTACCATGTGTAATACTTTTTTCATAACTATGTTAAATAAATTTTGACTTGTCTAACGACAAATGCAATGCTTCAAGACAGGATGTGAAAAACCAAAATTAAAGTTGTCTGCCTCTCTGGACAATTTAGCTAAGGCAGGAAATTAAACACAAATTGAAATACTAGTAAATACCACGGCAATTAATTACAAAATGTTACGCCATAAAATCAACAGTAATATAGAAAACGAAATGTTCTGGAAGTGCTGTAGTTTTAGGAGGTCACAGAATTATACACGCATATACATCCACGCATATGCACATATGCATATATGCACACTCACACGCACACAAACACACACACACGTACACACACATACACGTATACGCATACGTACGTACAAAGACACACGCGTGCGCGCACATATACACACAGACTCACACACAGTTATACATATATATATATTAAAAGTAGATATATTGATCGTTGATGGAATTTTATCAAATTTGGTATGATGACTGATGGAAAATAAGCAAATTTCAGATTAACGTTTTATTTTTCAGCCGATCATTCCTGATCCACAGTGAAAACCTATTTCGATTATGAAATCAGAATTCCATTAGACACATCAGGAAAATTTTGAATATTATATTGTAAAGTTTAGAACAACGGCTGTACTAAGAAAATATTAACTTTTTATCACCGTATTTTCGTTCTAGCTAGGTTATATCTTAAGGTTTTGTAATGTAATTTCAGAAGGAAGCCGGTTAATTTTAAGCCTTTCAGCACGTAAGATATCTATAGCTGATAATAAAAAGAATTATATTCAACATCTCCCGCAAAGATGGATTTTTCGAGATGCAGCGTAAAAAAATACCTGAATAAAAGACATCTGTTGTATAATATCACATAAACCTCCATTATGATGGATATGACTGGATATTCGTAGAATGGAAAACCGTAAAATATGCTCTATGTTATATAAAGCTGTCGTATCATAAATAATCCTGACTTCCTTTTGAAAAAAATACGGTTTTAACACTTTGAATGTAAGAAAAGAAATGCTTCAAATAAAATACATAGATATGACACAAACATGGACACACACTGCACACATATATGTATGCGTGCCTACGAATAAGTGTGTGTGTATAACTATATATACATATATGTGCGTGTGTGCTTGTGTGTGTGTAGTACATTCTGTATTATATCTATATATGCACGTGCCTATGTGCATGTGGGTGGGTGTATGTACTATTTCAACAACACAGAACAAAACTGTTTTGAGAAATACTTCTCATTTTCCTGAATACCTACTCAAGAATGTAAAGCCATCCTATCAATAAGTCAGGAAATATTGTGTACTCTCTAAAACCACATTATCTACAGGATCATGATGACATTCCTCTTGAATTAGTGACCACGTGACAAAACCAGATTTTTTTCTCTCGTACTGAAAGCATATGACGACCACCGAGTTCCAGATTAATATAAAATTAGTATTTAAATTTTATTTCAGATTGTTGTGGAGTAACATAGCTCTATATCGTAGGGACATTAATTACTGGAATGCTTTTAAGATTTTCTTTGATCATCTCGGGGAATATTCGTACGAATTTGGAAATTGTATCTTTTCTTTTCATAACATAATCAGCATATATGTGTATGACGATTGAGAGCGAGATCTAATAAATATCTGTAAGCATGCATTCTTGTCTTCTACGTTCAGGAAAATACTTTCGAAATCGTATATTGTGTGTGATTTTTCAACACTTGTCTTTGCAGACCACATCAATTCACATTAACTTCATATCTGGAAAATTCTTGAGAAATGTTGACGAATTCACATAACGTGAAGGTAAAATTCCAAGGTAAGATTTGTCCGCAAGTGCTCTTCACGTCCGAATCATCAAAGCCCGGGTAGCTTTAAATAAATAATCAAATTACTGTATACCTAAGCTTCCATTAAATTTGAAACTCAATTCCTTTTGTATAATAACAACGCCCTGCGCAACTCTGTGGTGTATATTTTCTCTGGGATATTTAAATTGAAGATATTTGATGATTCGTTTTGAACAATGCGATCTTCAGTCACACATGTGTAAGATGTACGGGAAACAGCCCTAATTTTTAACTCTTGTGCCTTATTTGTGAAGAGATGTTACAAGTGTTTTTTTCAATATAGATATAAATATGCAGGTCTCCAGAGAGTTGAAATAACAATTTGTATGATATGGTGAATGAATATATTCGGAAAATTGTAAGAGCGGCTAAGTATCATCTAGTCTTGAATTTTAGTCCAGCT
The DNA here is from genome assembly GCF_001194135.2 of Octopus bimaculoides. Classification (NCBI taxonomy): domain Eukaryota; kingdom Metazoa; phylum Mollusca; class Cephalopoda; order Octopoda; family Octopodidae; genus Octopus; species Octopus bimaculoides. Next base: position 62,139,777 of record NC_068988.1, on the reverse strand, counting down.
CATTACTAGACGCCTGCTTTATTCTTCTTCATGCCAATAAATTTTAAGTGCGTCCCAGGAGAAAGACATTTTGTTGCTGAATTCTTCATTTGGAATATGAACCATTTTCAATACCATATGCCAGAATACGTTACTTTTTTTCAGTTATCATTTTTCTGAGGCGTTGTATGTTTATAGTCATTTTACCGTTTTTTAGCAGATCAGAAAGAGTTGATATCAATACAGATAGATGTCTTTGTTTAGCATGGCATAAGAAGAATTTGGAAAATAATTTCTGTCTTTTAAAAGGACATAGCTTTTCATAGATTCCCTTAAGCACCAGTTCATTGGTCCTCACACATACACACGCACATGCACGCACACATGTAGAAAGAAAGACAAAGAGACAGACAAATAAATAGATCCATTGATAGAAAAATAGATAATGTGTATATGTATGTATACATGTGAATACATGTACACACACACACACACACACACACACACACACATATATATATATATATATATATATAAATATATA
>NC_068988.1:62138056-62139209 GCF_001194135.2 Octopus bimaculoides | reverse complement strand
TATATATATATATATATATGCATACATACACAGAAACGCACACAAACAAACACACACACACACGCATACACACACATATAAACGTATTTGATAGGAATTTTTATAATGCCTTATCCCATAATAACAAACTAACAGCTATATGAGTTTCAATGTGCATCCAACAACATTCTTTCGAGGAATGTGTGTAATGTCCGAATAACAAACCATATATTCGACGACCAAAACTGTCAATATGATTAGAGAAATGCCTCGTTTTTTTGTTCGACACTATATATTATGCGAATCTTGGCTGTATGTAGCCGTTTATTAATTCGTTTCAACTGACCTCTATCAGTACAGTAAAACTAAAATAACTGTCAATGTAATGACACGTGAGAAGACTCAGCCAATGAATGTATATAGTTCACTATAGTAATATTTTATTTCGAAATGAATAAGTGAACGTCCGTTATGACTTTTCTATTGATATGTGATTATGTTGTTCTCAAATGTCACACCCAATAATTTTCTTTCATCAAATATTAAACACTTACGTTTGATATTGTCTTCGTATTTTCTGTTTTATTTCGAAAGAAAAAAAAAGAAACCTTAATTATTTTCATACAATATACTTGTATATTGCCTCATGAAGTCACTTTAAAATACATGATCTAAACAAATTTCCATACACAGGTACACGTTCACATAAATTCAGATACACAACGAGCGTAAATATAATTACGGTGTCCACACAAAAACACAGCTACACACACGCACGTACAAACATATACACACACACTGATATATACACGAATATATATAAATAAATTGATGCATTTATACAGAAATATGCATAGCTGCATACAATTATTTGTACAGAGATACAAAGCGCTCGATGTACGTCTGAGGTTGATAAGCGTACATAATTTTATAATTCACCGTTGGTAAACGGATTTACATTATTAAAGAAAAACAATATGAAAAGAAAATACCATCTCTTTGCAATACGCATACAGTAAGCCTCGTTTGGTAATCAAAAAATATTAGCAATAGTGCTGAAACATTTTCTACCCGACGAAAGGTTTTCATATATCTACCAAAGACAAATGTCCAGAAAATTACTTTCGAAAACAATTACATTCGCAGAAACCGCCAATATATATATATATATATA
>NC_068988.1:62129272-62138002 GCF_001194135.2 Octopus bimaculoides | reverse complement strand
TGTGTGTGTGTGTGTGTGTGTGTGTAAATACAAAAAACATATAGGTGCATAAACATGCGTGGATGCATACATATATTTGTATGGCGTATGTGTTCCCCCCAACTGGACGGGACGGCAGTCCATTGCAGCTTTACTCAAGAAACAGGAAGAAAAAGTGAGAGAAAGGTGGGGCGAAAGAGTACAACAGGGGTCGCCACCGCCCCCTGCCGGAGCCTCGTGGAGCTTTTAGGTGATTTCGCTCAATAAACACGCACAACGCCAGGTCTGAGAATCGAAACCGCGATCCTCCAACCGCGAGTCCGCTGCCCTAACCACTAGGCCGTTGCGCCTCCCGTACATCCTTTCAGGTGGGATAAAATATCACCAGTGTAGTTCAGCCGGTTCAAAAACTGGACTTACCCCATCTTTGAAAATTGCTAGTCTATAACAAAATTAGCAATAGTTATTACTCCCTGTATAAAAGGCCAAAGTCAAATATCTCCGGATGGTTGGGTTACTTTTGGGACTTTTTGGGACTTCAGGATAGCATAGTCTGAGATAAGCAAAAACCTGAAAGACTGGATGATTGCAGTTATAATCACTTTGAGGGAAGCTCGGTTCAATAAGAATGAACAGGAGCGAAATAAAACACTAAAAATTTAATTTTCATTTTTCAAATTCCTGTTTACGTGGCATCTATAATGTGTCCTTCAATGATAAGTATGTAGCTTTTCATATGTTATGCTGAGCTTAACAAACTGGCCTATACTCAGCAGTAAAAGTTTGTAAATTGTGAATTACAAGGTTTAATGATTCTTCCATTTATAAAAATGCAGGGTACTTTGATAGTGACACTCGACTGATATATTTAGCAGATAGACGGGCTATATAGAAACTCTTGTGCTGCAGCGTTTTGTACAGGTATATGTCTATCGTTAGGAATGTATTTGTATTTAAGTGTTTTTAGATCAAAGAGAATTGTTAACTTTAGATTAGATTAATTTATTTCCTTTCCATGCCCTCTCCCCAAACGTTAATTACATTCCATTTCCAAGTAGTTGTATAACCGTTTTGTTTAGTATTCTATACTGTCATTTGATAGACTTTAAAGATAACGATGTTTAATACCCAACAAATGAACTTGAATTACTATTTACCTCATTTACTTTCCAAACTGTTTGGTAATACTTCCGTCATTGTAGAGAATAGGGTAAGTTTTAGCTAAGTTTTTATACCTACTGTCTATGCATATATATTTTATTTTTTCTCTCTCTCCCTTCTTCTGTAACTATTTATCATTTGATTTGTTTTATTCTTAGTCTCGCAATAAGGAGGAAAATGAAAACTTCATTGTATTTATAATTTGTTTCGCTTTAAATTTAATAGGATTCGAACGTTTTTAAGTTCTTGCTATTGTTGCAATGTGGAGGTATACTCTTCAGTATAAACAAGTGATGTAATGGAAATTTATATACCTCTCCATGTGTATGTTGGCGTATATGTAATGGCATATATTGTTATAGGAATATATATTAATATATATTAGTGAATTGTAATTACTAGAAATGTTGTTATAAATAAATTAAAATACGTGCCATCGTGAACACACATAGAGCATATACGCCAGCACACGAACACAAATACTAATACAACAACAAAACATAGACGCCATAGTAACTTGAAATACTATACTCATTCGCATACATGCACTCACCTGATCTGCGTATACACACCCGTAAACAAAATCGTAACAAACACTGACGCATATACGGTCATATATCCATAACTACACACAATACCCGAAATTTGTCAACAACAAATACAATTCTTTAAGTCAAGTTGAAATTCTTGATGGAACGCAAATCTTCGTAGCCCGTTATTTACCGCTATGCAGCGATGCGATTGTGTAAACATGTTGGCATTTCTATGACCGTATACAGTAAAATACTTACGTTATTATAAATATGGCATGTCAAACAGCATTTCATTTCATGGAATATATTTCTCCTACACTGATGGTATTTGAGATTGTTTATCTCCTCCAGTTGTCATTTATAATCAACTCCACGCATCTTACCTGTATTTTCGATTTATCGTCTTACTGTATATACATATTTCTTCCTGTAGGCTGATTTCGACAAGTCCTGAGCTTAAGTCACGTTATATTGCAATAATTTTGTCTCTGCTTTTATGAGATTAGGTATGGTCTTAGTTATAAGCATTCCATTCGGAGATTATCTGTCAAACTGTGAACTACCTTTGTCATTTCTATATCCATAACCAGAATTAAAATTTAACAACTATATGTCGGACACCGGAAAGCGTTAACACCGACGAACGATGAAAGTGTCAAAGACGAAGTATGCACCCCAACGCTCCAGCAACGAGTGCGTTTTTCAGTGGTCACATTATCTGCTAGAATTAAACCGTTAATTAAGAAATATGTGATGGCTATGATATAGTGGATTATGGATCTATAGATCGAATGCCATAGATGCGCTTTACTTGTTATGGCATACTGTTAAAAATATGAAAAATGATGGCTGCTATTCCAAAAACATCAAATATGAGTAAAATTAGGTGGTGACAAAAAGTTACCGGGCCACTTCTGCAGCCTGACAATTCTCGTATACTATGGTCTATGTGCATGATTTATAGTCCAAGTGCCTATGTGAGTGGACTTCTCAAGCCTAATAATACCTATTCTGTGTACTAAGAAGATATCCATTTTAAGTTGGCTATACTAATTATCCTTTGTTACTGAAGCTGCTAATGCCATTATCCATGCATAGTTACACACACACACACACACACACACACACACACACACATATGTCTATATGTATGCAGTATATGCGTGTATACATATAGTGTACTGTTCCGTGATGATATGATCAACAAAAAAGTATTCCTTCTGGTGACATAAATATTTTTTAATAAACACTGTACATACTTTTATAAGCAAGTAATATTTTCATGTGATTAAAAACAAATCAGACAGAATTGTGTAATACGTCTTGTGGCTTCATACAATTTAAGGCTCTGCCTACTTGGCATAGCATAAGAATATAAAATAGGACGATAGCACGACAGACGATACGTGAAAAAGCCGAGAAGGAAGTTTACGTGGAAGGTGGAAGATGGGAAACACCAAAAAGCAAAAAAAAAAAAACACATAAAAAAAATAAAAGAAAAAAGCGGACCGTAAAGTCATAAGGCTGAATAGAGAGTGGATTCGACCCAGAATGTTGTATGGTAAGGATTATATTCAAAATATTACGGGCAAAATACAATTTGTTTAATCTATATACTAATGACTCCATGTTAATTTCCAATTATTTTTCCTTTCTATATTCTTCTAATCTTTCAATTAAGCTTTAACGGAGTCCTTGAGTTTACAAAGGTTTGATCTAATCATTTATGAGTATATAAGATTAGATCAACACATCTCACTATATTAAACACATTCCTGCTTTAAACATATGATTGAGTCAGAAATATTTCAGCATCGAATGAAATCTCAGGAAAAACTTATTATAGCTGGTATATCAATGTAAAATATGCATCGAATTCTCATAGACTTAATTAATGCCAGGGTCGAATAATTATATGAAACATCTTATGAATGGAGAAAATAATAGAATGGTCAATAATGTAATAAATAACGAAAAGGGCGACATAATAGTTCTGATAGAATTTTACTAACTCACATTTTCTATTTAACAATGGCCAAATTATATACTAATTTAAGGAAAAATATACCCTTGGCTAATTTCGTTATTTCCTGCAGCAAATATATTGATTAATGAAGATTAATAAAAGATACATATATAGAAAGAGGATACACGCAACATGTCCCCAATAGTCTACGATTTTAAAGTTTTCTAATTATATTCTGTAGATGAAATTAATTGAGAAATTTAGTATTTGTAAATTATATAGATTCTAAGGTAAAACAAACACAATTCAAAATGAAATAGAATCATGCTATTCTGTGTATTATTTCTAAATGATATTTCATTACATTACAACATTCTGTTACTGCTTTTCTTGTTCAACCTAACTATAGAAAATGCATAACTCTAGTGACCATCATTATTTATCATGATGATATTTATATGAATATATATATATATATAATACGATAAGATTTTAAGGATTTTTAACTGTTACGTATAAATGACCCGAGTGATTATGTGTAGGTCCTCACGTTGTAGATATTTGGTAGAGGAAACATTTTCTTCATCGTTAGGTTGTTGTCGTCATCTACCGTAAGTCTTCAGCAGATTGAAAGTGCCACAAGGATTGTCTATTACATGCGATTACCTGCTTGCCAATTTTCTGCAACCAAATCGTAATGTTTTGTATATATTGGGCACGTTTCCTGCCTCTTGGTGAACTAGCCTCAATTATTCCTTCAATTATAATGTTTTCCAGAATTCTGAGATTTTGGTTTTTGACAATTTTCAGGAGTTCTTGCCCATGACCTATTATTGAAGTACCCATTCATTTGTCCGATAATCCTTGTCAGGGATATGCAACATAATCCTACACCCACATTTCAAACGCATTGATTATAATCCTTTTAAATTGAGAGCCATGCATTGCAACCTTACGTTTGTTTAGGACAACTTCAGCGCTGAAAACAGCCTTGTTTTTTTTAAAATTTGGGTGGCATTTTACTGCTCCAGGTGTTATTAAACCTTCCCATAGACGCTCTGACCATTACTAGCCTTGTCGTAGTTTCTTTCTTATATGTGGTTTCACCTGAGATTTTGGGTCCGAGACAATTATGCACTTCAAGCTGTCAGATGCGATGTTCAATATAGGCCAGCGTCTTTTACACAATTCCTTTTTATGTAAGTTAATTTCTGACCAGCAACTATGAGTTGAAATGATAAACTAGAAACAAATCCCTTTCAAGTAAAACAGTGTAAGAAAGGAAATACTGGCGCGTAGCACGATATACACTATCAGTAATAAAAGTCCGGTATGCTTAGGATACAGTCTCGTTTGGTCATTCTTATTACTTGATTAAACATTAAAATATGGAATGAATGTATCGTATGTATATATCGTATATATATATTTATAGTTTTGTATTAGATTTGCAATTAGAAAAAAATGTCATATTTTCAATTCTTAATTAATATGTTAGTAAAGAAACTGTTTGGTTAATAGCATGGAATTTACTGCATACAAAATATTGAGACGTAAATTAAGTTAAAAAGCAATCGACAGTACTGTTGGTATCTGCCAACCTATATCTGTAAGATTGGAAATTTGTCTTCAAAAGTCTCCACTTCCAAACTTTGCACTTACACACAAAAGCATCGCTAACCATGCGAGGCAACGATAATGTAAAAGCGAGACAATTCAACTGCATGCAAAATCACGCGAATTCAACTACAGGAAAGGGAAAAATATTTTACCAACTTGATCTTTTACACTAATCTCTCTATCTTTCTCTTACTCTGTCTGTATTTAAGGCAAACGTGATACACGTAGGTCATATTTTCTCACGAATTTCAGAAATCTGAAACTCTGCGATCGATTTTTATTATGTAGATGAATTTACAGTTGCTCTATGTTCCTTTCTCAGGACTTTTCTTGAGAATCACTTACAGACTGAGATTCAGTCCATTTTTTTAAATGAATGAGTTCGACTTTACTCTGATCCAAAACTTTCGACTTTTGTCAATCTATAGTAAGGATCCATATAGTTAATGCGATTGTGTAAGCATGAAGCAGTGGGACTTTATCTTTTAAAGATTCCTTTCATTAAGAGAACGCATCAAATGTCACAAAACCCTGATTAACATTCTTTTAGAACAAAAGGTTCACATAATACATGTTCTGTTGGTGGTAGTGGATGGAGAAATGCTATAAAATACCGTTAAAATATGCGAAATGCCATTTCAATTTTCTCTTTTAATACTGAAACGCTTCGGAAGAATGATCCAAGAAAGATAGCCTATCGATTGTACTTAGTTGCAGTAAAGCAATCTTCTGTGTTTATTTCTGCATGATTATACAAAAGCTGTATGAAGTACAGACTGAAAGAGAGTGATCGCTGAGTTATAACATTTTCAAAAGTTGTAAGACTCACATTATATGTTTGCTTGAGGAAACGCTCATAAACTTGTAAATGTCACCAATCCAATTTCTTTGTATTATTTTTAATGTATTCATGAACAATAGCTTTGATACCCATGATGTCACCTCGCACAGATCAATTAATCATTGCCTGTACTCGCACAGCTGTATGTTTCGTGAAGTTGTTGGAAATGGGGTTTTCAATGTATGTCTTCTGTGGAAGGTGACGTTTCCAGCTGAAGCTTCCAGAAATTTCACCAGCAATGGGAATCACTTAGAACTTAGTGTTATCAGTCATGTGTATTGTTATCAATAAGATTATGTTTTGAATTATTCCTAATATTTTAAACTGCGGTTTAGTCAGTATAAAAACCTATACAATACGATTCTACTCAACAAGTAATGCTCAATGCGAAGTTGATAGACAACTGTAAGATTGATAGATATATAGATAGATAGATAGATAGATAGATATTTGTGTATGTACGCCTTTGTGCTTGTGATTTCCCCCCTGCCACAGCTTGACAATCGCTGTTTGTTTACATCTTTGTATTCTGGATCTTTGGCAAAAAGGATCAACAAAAATTAGTACTGTAGGCCATTCGTTTGACTGAAACCCAAACAATAATTCTTTACTACTCTAGACACAAGGCCCGAAATTTTGGTGGAAAGGGTCAGTCGATTAGATCGACCTGAGTGCGCAACTGGTAATTAATTTATCGACACCAGAACGTTGACAGGCAAAATCGACCTCGGCAGTATTTGAACTCAGAACCTAAAGACAGAAGAAATAATGCTAAGTATTTCGCCCAGCATGCTGACGTTTTTGCCAGCTCGCCATCTTAGCTCTAACAATAATTAAGACATCAAAAGTAATATGTGTGCCTGCGCGCGCGGCTGTGTGTATATGCTTATGTATGTATATGTGTATGTGATTTGTTTGTATGTATTACTCTAATGAGTTGAGTTCGAAACCTCATGGAATATTTATTGGATAAAGCGGCGTGCTTGCAGAAACGTTTACACGCATGACGAAATACTTAACAGTATTTCGTCTATCTTTACGTTCTGAATTCAAATTCTGCCGAGGTCGACTTTGCCTTTCATACTTTTGAGTGGAAAAGTTAAGTACCAGTTGCATACTGTGGTCGATCTAATCGACTGGCCACCTCCACATAAATTTTGGGCTTTGTGCCTAGATCAGAAAAGAATATTTATTGGATAGGAAGTCTACTTTCACCATACAAAAACTCTCCGTCACCCAGGCGCTTCCAAATTTATATATTATATATTTAAAAGAATAGAAATTACAGTAGCATGCAAGTTTTGATGACCTAGAATTTGTTAGATTGTGTTGCATTCAAATCACTATCGTGCTTCCTGTAAAAGGAGAAATATTTTTCTATAAAAATAATTATTGATTAATTCTTCAGTTTATTGTTAAATTGAAATTATTAGTCGACATAACAAGAAACAGGCTTTTGCCCCTCGAACAGGAACGCATGATTAATTCGGTGGTTTATGGTGCTGAAGTAAACACGTTGGCCCATGTCCGAACTAATAAATTTGAAAAGAAAATGTACATTCCTATACGGGAAAAGGACTTTAAAACATGACATGCTTTTCGGTGTTCTTTTTAACATGTGGATAGGAAGAAAACCAAGAGTTTAGTTAGCCACATCTGATATTCAACGATGCACTCCACAACATCGATTTGAGAATCATAGGACCATCCAGGCAATACCTTAACATATCCAAGAGATGAAGCTGTTTTAGCCAAAAGATCGTATATCTTACTGTATCCTGAATTCTAGTTCTGTAACTTTCATTAAATATAACAATCTGGAAAAGTATGTGTTATTGAACTGGAAATACCACCCACTCCGGATTAAGCATGCAGCCACGCAAAGTTTTAGCATTACCCGTTGAATTAATTACACCGGCCATATTATTGCCGTCTCTGTCTGGCCAATGCATGTAATTCGTCATTCATTCATTTTATACTTTTTTCATTTATCTTATCTTAACTTTCAATTTGCATTTCTCACCACGTTCTTCCACTCTGTTTCCTGTTTTTCTCGGAGAGCATCAATGATTTATTTTCGAATTTCAAAGACTGTCTTCAAATACACGGCACTCTATGCGAGCTTATCCGACCATCATGTTTTGTATAATGATATCGGTTACTCAGGAAACAAAAATATTGATATGACACAAATACACAGGTGTGGATAGTTCTAAAACATAATAGGAGAAAAGAAAACTGTTTGTTTGTACAAGATTACCAGATTAGGCCTTTGTTAGTTATATTAATTATCTACTTTGAGTTCTTTATAATGTTACTATTCTTTATTATTTTGTCTTGGAATTCAGAAAAAGTCAACAAATTAGACATTGCAAATTTATATATGTATATATATGTGTGTGTGTCTGAGTTCAGCAGTGTCGGTGCTAAGCAGCGATTAGGCATAAGCAAACTTTAGGTTTCTAGAATGTGTTTCTGACATATTTGAATTTCTAATGATAAATTCAATGCAGTTGCGGTGGAGAAAAAAGTCTGCCATGCTAAAATACACACACACACATGTACACACATAAGTATGTTAAAATATACATACATATATATGTATATACATATATGTATATATATGTGTA
>NC_068988.1:62124880-62127500 GCF_001194135.2 Octopus bimaculoides | reverse complement strand
GGTAAAATGCTTTGAGAACTTTATCATGTAAAAAAGGAGAGAAAGATTCTCTCATGCAAAATGAAAAGGGAAATATATTGAATTAGATTAAAATTATTTTTCCCGATAGAAATTTACGTTTTCTTAAAAATTCTCATGGAAACGGTTGTTAGCTTTCCTGTGAACGCTGCATTGTAATTAGAGCTGGTGTAACAAATTGAATAGAGGCACTAGCATATTCTTTTCCACTCTAGGCACATTAGGTCGACCCCAGTACGCAATTGGTACTTAATTTATCGACCCCGAAATGATGAAATGCAAACCGACCTCGGCGGAATTTGACCTCAGAAGATATAGGCAGGTGAAATGCCGCTAAGCTTTTCTCCCAGGTGCTAACATTTCTGCCAGCTCGCCGCCTTAGAGACAGTAATATATTGTTACTTCTTGTAGTAGCATTGGTAGTGGTTTATTTGTCCTAGCTGGCAAGATGAATATTAAAGTGTGGTCTGTAATGCTGTGTGAGGTCGTATTCTTGTGCGGAAAGTAGAAGTTACAGCAATAAGAGAGGTCTCAATCGTTTTTGTTGTATTTGCAGAGCCACTAACAGCACCTGTAGCATCTTAAACGCCTGTTGTACTATTAGAGGTGCAAATGGTAGAAGCTGTGGTGACAGTGGGTTGTTCCCCTCCATCAGGATTGAAAGAAATGGTCGTAGAATCACCAGAATTGTGACAGAACCAGGTATTGATGAAGTCGTAAAAGCAACAACAGCTGCAGCAATAGCAGCGGCAGCAGCAGCAGCAGTAGCAGTTGCAGCAGTAGTAGTAGTAGTATTAGTAGTAGTAGTAGTAGTATTAGTAGTAGTAGTAGTAGTAGTAGTAGTAGTAGTAGTAGTAGTAGCAGCAGCAGTAGTAGTAGTAGTGGTAGTAGTATTAGTAGTAGTAGTAGTAGTAGTAGTAGTAGTAGTAGCAGCAGCAGTAGTAGAAGTAGTAGCAGCAGCAGTAGTAGTAGTAGTAGTGGTATTATTATTATTATTATTATTAGTAGTAGTAGTAGTTTAGTAGTAGTAGTAGTAGTAGTAGTAGTTTTCTTTTCTGTCGCTCATCGGCAGAGACATTGTCGTTATTTCGTCAACAATTTTTTTTTTTCATTCGTGTTGCGATGGCTTCTAAAATGTGATATAAAAAATCGTAGATAACTGATAAATTAGTCTGTTGTAGTTCGCAGCCGGAGATTGTCGTACAATTTTATGTTTCATTGACGGGTTTTAGGGGGCATTTCTCTTGTTATTTCTCATTCAAGGGTGGTGAGGAATTTTGATGTCGATATTGAAAGTAGATTCTTCTTCTCTCCCGTTTTTAGTGAGGTACTACGGTCCCTGTCTTGAGAAATGTTTATAAATTATGAGGTTATTATTTTCCTACATTCCTTAGATTGATATTCGTCGGTTATAGAACCTCATTCATTTATGATTTTTTCTCAACTACGCTTCAGAAATCTGTTGTTGGAGATACACGGTCGGCAGTGTTCCCGCCTTTAAAGTTATTACAATTCAGATTTTTTTTTTTAATTTTTGCACTTGTCTTCCACAGAATTTAAATGTTTTCAACCTTATACTTTTACCTGAATTCTATTCGGAATTTCTGAATCAATTTATAGGACAACAATTTTCATATTTATTTTGTCGAACAAATATTTTCCCACTTAGTCGTCCGTGTCTGATGGGTTCTATTTGGAGCGTGTATACAAGGATTATTGGCGTTTAGTTTAGTCATCTTTCGTTTACAACCACATTTTCAAAATTATTTTTTTAATCATTGTTTCAAACACAAAATTCTTTCGATAGGGAAAATTTGCCATTGAAGGAAATATGATTTTTCTTAGATGTATTCTTCGCTGTGTATTAAAATCAGAAATTTCGGAATCTTGTCCTCTTTGCATGTTTCGAAACATTTGCCCAGATTTATAAAATTTTTGTATGTTATTTTAGTCGTTTACTATAATCCATTGTTTATTTGGAGAGGATCAGGTGTTCCATCGAGCTCGTTGATTATTGTTAGCGGATTTGCATTTATTTACATTGGTTCATTAAGAGTTTTTCATTTATAATTAAAATTATAATTAAAACCTAATATCGTTGGCATTTTCTTTCCCGCAAATATCATGAGATATTTTCAAATCTAGTTTCCAGCATACACGCGCACGCAACACGCACAAACACACACAAATAAACACACACATTCGCGTAAATACAGGCACATACGCATGCACATATATACATACACATAATCCCCACACGCAAACATACACACAGAGCAATATTACAGAAGCAATATTAAAACCAAATAGTGATCTTTATATCGTATTTAAAGTGGAAGTATTATATGAACGAGCAAACACTCTCATATAGACGTAGCGCTGGTACTGAGACAATCTAAATTTTGGGTAGAGTGGAAACTGTTTTTTAAAATTTACAGAATTCATTTGCAAAAGAATTTCACCGCTGTTTTCTTCGTTGCTAACAACTTTAGCATATCACTGATCGAGGGTAGCTTGACAGAAACAGTTCCTTCTGTATGGATGCTGAGATTCACTAACTTCGACCGTGGAATATATATATATATATATATATATATATATA
>NC_068988.1:62122304-62122753 GCF_001194135.2 Octopus bimaculoides | reverse complement strand
CACACACACACACACACACACACACACATACACACACACACACGTACATGCACAGACACACACACATGCACAAACACACATACACATATTTAAAAATTGTGAAATATTGCCAGGAATATAGCATTGGATGTTTATGTTGGAAAAGTTTTACTGGACTCACACGCACACACACACATACACCTGTATGCGCATGCTTTGCTTCGGAAGCCACACAACCAATAGTAAAAGAAAGGATATTCTGCCGCCGGTGTTTTGGTGTTTATTCACCCACACACACGCACCCACGCATGTTGTGTATATATGCATGTCATTATGTATATATTCTTTAGCTTTTCCACTTCTGGCAGTCAGTAGACTGCGACCATGCTGCAGCAAGACTTTAATGTGTTTAATCGAACAGATTTAGCCCATATATATATATATATATATATATATATATATATATATAT
>NC_068988.1:62120914-62121993 GCF_001194135.2 Octopus bimaculoides | reverse complement strand
ACACACACACACACACACACACACACACACACACACACACACACACACATTCAGGCACATTTATGTGTGTCTATGTGCTTACATACAGTTAGGTATCGGACTCTGGAGGCATATGTAGAGTTATCATAACATTTATATGCATCCAGTAATATTGCATATTGCTTTCTTTTTGCGAACTATATATGCTAAACTGATGCTAGTAACAAGGAAAGATCAGATTCACCAGAAACCTATGTATAATATCAATGTGATAACGAAAATTAAGTATTTTTCAATGGCTAACATAAATTTGTATAATCTAAATCATTGGAAGATATACCTAAGGATGTATTTTCATTCTATTATGAAAGTATAAACGAAGTAATTTTTTTACAGCACACATCGCAATCTTCAAGAAAGATTCGTCATTATAATATACTGGTAGTCACTGACTTGTCTGAACATATCAATATATACAAAAAAAAATGGAAATAAATGAATTCATTACCTTCTTGACATTTTCCATTTGAATAATCATTCACTTCATCTGGGGATGTTGATTTAGGGAAATATATACATATCGAAAATATATACTTATTGAGAAATTTCCCTTGGCATCGGATCTTATTGAAAATATATACCCTGCAGTATATTTCCGTTTCCCAATTACAAGATCGATATCAAGGAATAGGAACATACATGGTAGGAGAATGATGCGTATGAGCAGAAATTTACCCAGAATTATCATCATTGATTAGAGGCATAACGAAACACATAAGAAAAGAATTACAGTTAGTGCAGCCTTAAATGAAACGAATTTCCCTAACAAATTAATTGTGTATGAGTAACAGAAACATCTCTAATAATGCGTACAAATAAAGGTTTTGTCAAATTGACCATGAAAAAGAATTAACACGAAAATTAAAAGATTGAATTAAAAAGAACTATGCCCAAATATATCTTACGCATATATTTATCTGTGCCATCTATTCACTATTCATCAATCCACATGCGAAGCGCCTTCGTCTATCTATCTATCTATCTATCTATCTATCTATCTATCTATCTCTTTTCCTCTCTATCTGTCTCTCTTTTTCTCT
>NC_068988.1:62111833-62119852 GCF_001194135.2 Octopus bimaculoides | reverse complement strand
TGTGTGTGTGTGTGTGTGTGTGTGTGTGTACCTATATCTATGTGTGGATGTGTTTTGTGTCCTATGTGTTTGGCATGTGTGTTTGGGTTTTCGACGATGAGTTTTGGGTTGCTGATTATTTTGATAACCTCTGCAGATATGTGTATCATTCACTTATTCTTCAGTTGAATATGGCGCAATGTTCCTAGTTATTCAAATGTTCACAGACAGAACGCACACTTTCGCCGCATGCGAATGGTAAAATCCACTTAAAATGCTGCACCAATGAGGATCAACCTGGAAGAACTGGACTGGAAAGCATACTTCTTAACCAATCGCTTGTGTCGGCATTTATTAACTCGGTAGTTCTATGCTTCTTTTTTTTTTCGGTATAAACTAAATGAAATTTTGTTTCTTATTTGAAGAATTCCTCATTATATTTATAAATGAATTGTTGCATTATTTTATGATTCACAGAAGGGAATGTAAGGGGGTATATGTAAAATAAGTACAAACTGAGACAACTTTAACACTAAAATACGAGTTAATTTTATGCGCTCGGTTGAATTTTTAAACTAGAAAGAACACCTTAAAATTCCAAAATAATATCTTTAAATTTTAAGACGTATTGAATAATGTAGTTAGACATGAAATCAGAGGATGCAATTACTATGGCTGCACATCTTCTGTGAATGACTTATTTGATCAGGCATCCATGAGTCTAAACAAGAACAAACTTTAATATGGCTTCGCTCAGATGTGAAAGAAATTAAAATTTTTCAAGGAAGTCGTATCTTGCTCATATAACGTTTGATCATACTTCCAAGTAATCAGTGTAGAAATATCCGTATTAATCCGTTACTAGGTTTGCAACATATAAGTAAATTAAGGATTTATGTTGCAAATTAGTTGTGGAAATTACCATAAATATGTGCCACTGATTTTGAATGATTCCAGTATGAAATATGCTCTTTAATTAGGAATCAAAATTTATTTCAATTAAATTTTCGTTGTTGAAATCTTTCCGGTTAGGCTGACATATCAAAATGTAATAGAGCCAATTATTTAACGTATCTTTACTTTGTTACAAATTAACGCCATCCAATTCGCATTCTAGCAACATCTAGTTAATTTTATTTAAGGCTTCCTCGTGCTAATTGAATTATTCTATACAAGAATGTGGCACCATATGGTCCTTAATGAGAAGGGCATTTCATTGTAATGAAAATGTAATTAATTGAAAATGTCGACAACTTCTGAATGTAAAACCACCTCACAAGAATACTAAATCTTAATACAAGGCATTAAAGGCATAACTAACTAAACCCCGTTTGCTAATTGGCTGTTAATTATATGACAGTATTGCTCATCTGCTTGGAATATTCTTCAGATATTTTCGGAATAAATGTCTGCTATTTTAAGCATGACTCCTTTATTGTCAAGAAGCCAAGATATTTTAAAATAGTGGGAGAAAAATAACTATTAATATTTGATAAGCGCAAATAATGAGAAATGCACAATTTCTGTCAAACGAAATATTCCCCAAGGACAACCATAAACTTGAATAACAGGTTCGGGTTGTTGTATTATTTTGTTATTTAGTATTTTGCTCATACTTGCATAATAGAAGGATTTCAGACAAAGCATGGATTTTGGTAGCAGCAATAGTAGTTCTGCATGTAAATGAATATGGCATTAACAATCACCTTGCCGTAAATTATCCAACTTTCCATCATTTCCGCCACTCGAACCTCTGAGATTAAATATCCACATTTATTTTCATTTCTGAGAAGTGTAGATTGTGTTAATTTCAGGTCAAGAATTTATAAATAGTTGTCAGAGCGCTTTTTTTTTTATTACAGCGTATTATACAAATACAATGAAAACATAGTGTAGCCGGCGATATGAATATGATTATCTTTTTCCTGACAAAGTAATATTAACCATAAAAATATTGAAGTTTAACAAAAAATTAAATAGAGATATTTTATCGAGATATACTGCAAAAATTTCGACGTTTCGGAAAATTGATTTCTTTTGGAGAAAGAAAATGTCAAGACCACACTGGAATATCTAAGAAGTAATAAAATACGATAATTAGGTTTACTAATTTCGGTGACAAACATAAGATTGAATATAATCAACTGAAGAAAGCATACTTGAAAACAGAAAAAGAAAATCAATCTGAACAGTCGGAGAATACAGGTAAGGATGAAAATGACAAAACAAAAAAGAAAAACATGGAACAGTGGGACCCAACAAAAATACGAAAAGGGAATGTCCACATATAGGCGCAGGAGTAGCCATATAGGTGCAGGAGTGGCCATATAGGCTGCTCAGGAGTGTCTGTGTAGTAAATAACTCGCTTATCAAGCTCATGGTTACGGGTTCAGTGACACTTTCGAAATTTTTGCAGTATTTCTCGCTAAATTATCTCTACTTAATTTTGTGTTAAACTTGAATATGTTTACGGTTAATATTACCTTCCCAGGAAAAAGATAATAGTATTCATATTACCGGCTACACTATGTTTTCACTGTCATCTACTATAGCCTCGGGCCGACCAAAGCCTTGTGAGTGGATTTGGTAGACTGAAACTAAAAGAAGCCTGTCGTATATATATATAAATATATATGTGTGTGTGTGTGTGTGTGTGTGTGTGTGTGTGTGTGTGTGTGTGTGTGTATGTGTGTACGTGTGTGTATGTATGTGTGTACGTCTGTATGTCTGTATTTGTCCCCCAACATCGCTTGACAACCGATGCTGATATGTTTACGTCCTCGTAACTTAACGGTTCGGCATAAGATACCGATAGAATAAAATTTCAAGCCTTGTGCCTATAGTAGAAAGGATTACCATTATTGTTCTTAATGTCAACATTGGAGACTGCCATTGAGAACTGGAAGAATACACGGATCTTCGAACAAATAGATTCAGATTTTTACGTTCTTCAGAATTTTATGTTCTGAGTTCAAATACTGCTGAGATAAATACTGCCGTTCATTCTTTTAAGGAGGATGAAATAAAGGAGCAATTGAGCATAGACTCGACGGAATCAACTAAGCACCACCTATAATCATGTTGGCCATGTGAAATAATGTGAAAGCTTTATCATAATTGTTGTTGCTATTCTTATCATTGTTATACTTATACATTTCATCATCCACTTGTTTCACTCATTAGACCGTAGTTACGATGGGGCACTGCCTTGAAGAATTTTCTTAGTCGTACGAATGAATCTCAGTGCTTAATCTATCCGTTGCTTTTGCTAGATTAGGTTACAGAAACGTAAACACGCCAGTACATGGTTTCGAGCGGTGGTAGGGGATTCAAAGACAGACACAAAGACACACGCACTCACACATACACACGCACACATACACACACATGTATATATACGTCGGGCTTCTTTTAGTTTCCAGCTACCAAACTCATTCACATGTTATAGAAGACACTTGCCGAAAATGCTACGCAGTAGGACTGAACTCAGAAGCACGTGGTTCAGAAACAGATTTTTTACTATGCTGTCACGTCTGTGCCTATATGTTATGTATTTTTCATCTCCTTTTCACTGCAATTATCGAAAAATTATATTTTACACCTTTTGTAGGAATTAATCCATTATGCATTTTGGTTTTGCTACATCAACTTCAGTAATCCGAAATGAGGTGGAGTTGTTCCGATTTGATCCAATGTCGTATTTTCAAAAGTGATAAAGAGAAAAGAGAAACTAAGAAACACTACGTTCGCATGTAATCATAGATAGGTTGGGAGCGACTCTTACTCTAGCCTTATCTAATGGCATTAGGGAATTTACTGGAATATGTATGAAGTGAGTAAAAATAAGTCAGGTTCACGTTTTGTTTGGAACAAAACACCCACGCTGCCGTCGCTTTTGGCATGTTTAGCGAACCCTATATGTTTAAATCGAATGCTATTAGGCTATTGCATCGAGAATTTTAATAATGTATAATTTATATTTATTATCTATTCAACAATATGTTGTAATCACTGAATTATGTATACTAACACGTATTCGTCCCTGTCTATAATCCCTAGACAATTCCGAATACTTTTAGATCGTGTATAAAATTTTTATTTAAATTTTTTTTTTTACTGAGGATATCATAATGTCCCGGTTCTATTATATATTGTCTTGATTTCTTCTGTGACATAGCTCTATTTTAACCGAATGTATTCTTTCAATGGTTAATATCTCCTTCGAATAGTAAAGACTCTTATGTTGTTCTCTGGATGCTACATTAAATTTGGAAGGTTTATTAAGATAGAGTGAAAATAAAGGAAGATGTAGGTTAAATGATTTATAAGGAAAATTCGGAATTATGAATTGATGTCGTTATGTCTGTTTCTTTTACTTTCAATGTAGATTAACTTCAGTTTATCTAAAACAAATATTATTCGATTATACTACAGCATTAGCACTGTTTCAACATTGCTATACAAGACATACCTTCATACAAACGTCACACGATTTGATTATTGCAGTCAGAGAGAATCTGGGGGCTATATCATTTGATTTGTGTTTCAATAAATTTCAAGAGTGTAGGTTGTTATACGTGAAGCATTTTTACTTTTTTACTAGATACTCGACCAGATGTGCAGAAGCACCGATGTTGCATAGTGTTTCTTAGTGTTTATTTCTGGTATATATTAGAATTAATACAGAATCGTACTGAGTGAATTAATAACGCGATGGTTTCTCTCATATCGGATATCTAATTTTCATTTAAATATATTATATTGACAAATAAAGGAGATTACTCCGACTCAAGTCGTGTGTAAAATAAAACAAGAACACCAGGGGCACCTGTGCAGCTTCCTCTCTCTTTCTGTACTCCGATTTACAAGCGTATGTTAATGCGGGTCATCCTCACCACATTCTCCCACCTTTCAACAAAGCAGCAGGTGGTGTAACATTACTCCCCTTTCCACCTTCTTTTCAAGTGGACAATGGCTAGGCTGAAGAGGATGGGCTGGACCTGAAGAAGGATAAGAACTCGGTGAGGTAATGAGAATGGTGACCAGCCTCACCAAGAGATGGCTAGAGAGGCAGCTGTCCCAGAAGGCTCGGGTGGAGGTGACGAATTCGTACATCGATTCGGTCATCTATCGACGGCTGACCACTGTCCTTTGCCCTGCTCCGTGGATGATCAAGTCGGGCACCTAACTTCCGTTTTCTGTGGAAGGACAAATTCTGCTATTCAAATCTTCCATCTGCCGTCACCAGCCGCTGATAATTTTCCGCAGTAAGTCTTACCGAAGGTGTTACAGGCTTGGATCATTTGTAGACCGAGAAAAAGAAATACACATGGCACTTGGCGTGCCGGCAAACGCTCACATCTAAAGATAGTGACTTTAGGCCGTTGGGCAGCTGACCTTGTTTCAAGAGCAATCCCAGTCCACGAATATTATACAACCTACTCTTAAACTCGGCATGATCACATGACCAGGTTTCAAGAAGAAACAAAGGGTCCCTACTTATCCACTAGGTACCGCTGGAGGTAAGGCGCTTGAGCCTCCATAACACGTGTATTTTACATTAGAGCTTCCCACGTCGTGGAGGAAGGGCTCCCTTATATGTTTATATATTTTCAGAGGTATCTTCACCATCACGATGTTCTTTCATTGTTCCATGAACGCAAAAACAAGTATCAGAAACGAGCAACATATCAAGCGTACGAAGATCGATATTGATAATTATGATAATAATGGTGATGATGATGAGGAGGAGGAGCAGGAGGAGGATGAGGATGATGACGAGGAGGAGCATGATGAGGATGATGATGATGATGATGGTGATGATGACAATAATAATAATAATAATAATAATAATAATAATAATAATAATAATAACCATCTAACAATAATTCCAACAATGGCTGAGAAGCTCAGATTGAAGTATTTTTAACTGCACCTGAAGACCAAAGCCTCCTCACTAGAAATTACCAAAGACAGATTAATAAGAAGTATAAGAAATAACTTCAGAATATGTGGAGATGGATAGGAAACAATAAATCATATTGTCCCCGGCCCCCCAGTCTTGGCTAAGAAGGAATATATTCACAGACAATCTGAGTTGGGATCTATTATACACTGGAAGCTCTGCCAACATCATGGAATAACAGATAAAAAGATGTTATAGGCACACACCAGAAAAGGTCACAGGAAATGAGAACGTTACTATACTATGGGATATTCCAACACACACAGATAGAGAAATTAAAGCAAATAGGCCGGATGTAGTTGTCAGAGGTCATCAAGAAAAAATACTTTCTAATCAATGTATCAATACCAACAGATGACAACATTTCTCTGAAAGAAATGAAGAAACTTCTTTTAAAAAATGACCTGTAAATAGAAATAACTCGAATGTGAAGTCAAAACACAGAAATAATTCCTAGGTCCATTAGGTATGATAAAAAAAATATTCAGACAAATACATAAAATCACTGGGACTAACAACTATATATAACATGCAAAAAATAGCACCACCAGGCACCACGCAACCTACATAAAAAAACAAAAAAACTGTCAATACCGTGAAAATAAGAGCATCGCAACAAACCATATCACATAGCCTAGCACAAAGAACTGCGCTCGGTAGTGCAGTGAAAGCACGTTATAAAAAAGACTAGTAAATGATAATAATAACAATAATAATAATAATAATAATAACAATAACAATAATAACAATAACGGTTTCACTTTTTGCACTAGGCAAGCAATTTTGGGTAGGGGTACTTATTTTATCAGCCCCGAAAGGATGAAATGCGTGGATGAACTTTGTGGAATTTGAACTGAGAACGTGAAGACTGAGAACGGGAAGGCAAACGAAACACCGCTGCGTACTCATAATTTTGCCAGTTCGCTGTCTTCATAATGATAATAATAACAACGACGACAACAACAACACCAATAATAATAATAATAATAATAATAATAATAATAATAATAATAATAATAATAATAATAACAACAATAATGATATCATTTTATTTTAGCATTGAACTTATGATTATCCTCCTTGTTTCCCCTTGTGTGAATATAATATTGCTTTTCATATCAGTGTTCGCATAATCCATGCTATTAACCATATTGTCATCGTAATTTTCCCAAATATAGCGTCATCTATCACGCATGTAGTAATAATAAAGGACAACATATCTTCTTCTTCTTCTTCTTCTTCTTCTTCTTCTTCTTCTCGTTATTATTATTATTATTATTATTATTATTTTTTAAAATTATTATTATTATTGTTGTTATTATTATTATTCTTGCTGTTGTTATTATTATTATTGTAATCACTTGATTAACTAATAGTAGTAGTAGTAGTATCATCATCATAGATTTTGTATTATTATTGCGTACGAAAGAAATAACTTCATAAGGCGATGGCTAAATTATTAGAATGGCTTGTTCATACTGGGAAATACTCTGACAAGGACTTTTACACATCACTTTAACTGAACGTTCATAGTTTCTGCTAACTGTGGAACTTTCCCTAATGCGAATGCAATTTAATATGCTAGAAGATCCTTATTGTCAAAAGTACGTAAATATGTCCTCCATTTGTACAGATAACGTGGAAGAAGCTTAATGGATTAACTACTGAAGAGAATTTGTATATATAGTATGTGTTATTTATATTACATTTGTCTAGAATGATCAAACTGCAAAGTAACATGCGCAGTAATAATTATAGGGATTTCTTTTGTATATGTACTTCTCGGCTACATAATTTAGTAGTTGTGTTTTAAAATGCAAAGCATAAGGTACGTCGTTCTAGAAACTTCTACTAATGTGTCTTTGGGTATTTCGTATTTAAACTCATATATATACAGTCTTTTCTTTAACCACCTTCCTCCTTGTATTATTTGTGAATCTATAGGAGATAACGTTTGACAAGTTCACGATCAGCATAACAATACGATATTGGCTTCCCGTATTTTTCAGAGAATGGTTGAATACATAAGATTTTATGCTTGGAACCACAAATATTCACAAAGAAACAAGATCGGA
>NC_068988.1:62111306-62111823 GCF_001194135.2 Octopus bimaculoides | reverse complement strand
ACACACACACACACACACACACACACACACACACACACACACACACACACACACACACACACACAGCACACGCACACACATACACACAAACAAACCCAAACACACACACACATACACACATATTTACATAGATTCATGAACCAAAGCTAGATTACGTAACGTTTCGTATCCAAAGGAATGGTCAACATCGATGGATGTACGGTCTCAGAGTGAAGTTCTTTTATTTTGCATAAAATGCTTTCTTGATGAAAATATTACGGTTTTTATTGGTCAGTTCATATGACGTGTTATTATGCTACGCAAATATGGAACACATCAACATATAACCTAATCATATTTCGAGTCTATGTGTGCATGTGCGTGTGTGATTGTTTGTCTCAAAGTGTGTGTGTTAATTCACGTGTATACAGAAACATATGTACATTGTACGTATATGTACACATGCGTAAAATACAATCAAATAACCATACATATACATATATATATATGCACATATGTGCATATATATATATATATA
>NC_068988.1:62108501-62111029 GCF_001194135.2 Octopus bimaculoides | reverse complement strand
TATATATATATATATATATATATATATATATATCTATACGCGTGTGTGTGTGCGTGTTTCTGTGTGTGTGTGTGTGTGTGTGTGTGTGTATGAACATATCAAAAGTTAAAGTTTACAATACGAAAACAATGAACGTTATTTTGTTTTTTACGGTGTGTTTCCGTTGCAGCACAACAAAGATAAGTAAATTTATTTACTGAGAAACTCTCTGAGATGAAAACAACGGTCTCTGATGAAACACATCAATAACATATATTGCTATGTTCTTTGATGGAGATTTGGCATTAAGATGTAAGCTATACAAGAAAATATACAAAAGTTTACATACGTTCATAGACGTAAAATTACGCAAATATACACACAGTCATATATTCAAATAAGAACGTATACATATGCCTACACTCACTCACAAATACATACATCCATACATACACACACACAGACACAGAGACATACGCACACAGCCATACGCCACATCCACACAAATATAACTACATTTCTATGTATATATACATATCTATCTATCTATCTATCTATCTATCTATCTATCTATCTATCTATCTGTCTATCTATATATCTATCTATCTATCTATCTATCTATCTATCTATCAATCTATCTATCAATCTATCTATCTATCTATCTATCTATATATCTTTCTATCTATCTATCTATGTATCTATCTATCTGTCTGTCTATCTATCTATCTATCTATCTGCTTGTTTATATATGTATATATATATATATATATATATATATATATATATGTGTGTGTGTGTGTGTGTGTGTGTGTGTGTGTGTGTTCATTCAATAGTACGCGCAAATATGGCGCTTGACTTGTTGCTTATTCTTTTTCTTGAAAGTCAACATTATTTCTTAATATTACATCTTTGAAAAGTCCACTTCCTTCAACGTGGGTAGTATTTCTGAAATGAAATTCACTATCACACCTTGATAGTAAATGTCTTTTTTTTTGTGTGTGTGTGTGTCGGGGGAAGCAGAGATGAAACAAAGCTTAATATTTCCTGGGCCACTTGTGCAACATTCTAGCATGGGGTTTGGTACGTGCGTAGAAAGAAAGTTAAGAATTGAAGAAGCACTGAAAGAAAATCATGCAACGCACAAGGGATTTACGCTGGAAGGATAAAAGTAGATATAGGGCAAGGCGGATAGAGCTCAAAGTGAAAAAAATATGTAATTATTAATAACGCCAATAGAAACGGATTTTGATTACTTAAGGCGTATAAAAAGTTATTTAAAAGCACGAGAGAGGGAGAAATGGAAGGGAAAATACAATAATGAAACAAAGACTATTCATGAATAAATAGAATACAGTTGTGTTGTATTTTGGTGTCACTAGTCCGTCGATTTTTTCTTCAATTTTAGGTAATTTCGAAGTAACTGTATGTTATGGCAATATCTCTGGGCTTCTGCTCAAATGGGTTAGAATACGAAGGCTTCTGAGAATTATTGTTTTCGCCAGTCTACATCAAATCGCACCTTGCTTCCAATATATAGTACGTATACCGTTTTAGGGAGTTCTATTTTAAGTCACATTGATGCCATAAATCATATACGTACCATTTGCTGCACTCTGGGGATATGGACAAATTGCGATCGGCAGATAACTGAATTTTAGATGCTATTATCAGCAGTAGTTTGCTGATGCTGTCCAAACCATTGCTGAAAACGAAATGAAATGATGCTGATTGTGTATTTAGCGATCAAAGCAAACGTCATACCCATTGAAAGTACGTGGAGTTTTCTCTCCAGAAAATCTGTTACTCTTTTAATCCCCAAATGTTTAATAGTTTTAATCCATATGAAAGTTAAACTAAATCGAACAGTCATATCACAAGGTTTTATTTCTGTATATACAATTTTAAGCCATATAATCTTCATTTCGGGATTTTTTCCAGAAATTATCAGATGCAAATTAGATTGCATTTTGCATGAGCTGAAGAATGTTGAACGAGTGATCTTTTTCGGTATTGTGAAACTGGATGGTAAGCTTGTATAATTAATGCGCAGGTATATCATCTTAAAATTGGGATATATTGAAGAAAATACCTACAGTAGATTCACGTTTTCGTCAAGTTTTCTAAAAAAGCAGATACCTTGAATAATTCGAAAGCAATTACTAAATGATTCTTCATTCATTTACTTCCTCCGATGACGGGCAATATGCTAAATATTTTGTCAGAGATAAAATGATAGATAAGACCTTTGCTAATTTCAGTGGAATTATAGAACACGGGAAAATGATATATCTCTCCAAATGTCTGACTTTAGTAAACAAATTCCTGATTCTGAGAATGCCATATTTTCAGTCATCGGATTATACGAAAACAGTGTCTTATATTTTTGTCAATAGTGTTGAACGCATTCTAAGTGTGCTTCGTTTTCCTAATGGCTCAGCTTATAACATGACGTATTTCAATTCGAGTGTTTAACTGCTGCTAGAAGTATTTCAGTTAATCATTTTCCCCAAATAGTTTTGATATTTCGGACGAGTGATTATATTTTTTTG
>NC_068988.1:62103501-62106001 GCF_001194135.2 Octopus bimaculoides | reverse complement strand
TTCAGGGTTTGGGTTGA
This sequence comes from Octopus bimaculoides, assembly GCF_001194135.2. Taxonomy (NCBI): domain Eukaryota; kingdom Metazoa; phylum Mollusca; class Cephalopoda; order Octopoda; family Octopodidae; genus Octopus; species Octopus bimaculoides. Next base: position 62,105,984 of record NC_068988.1, on the reverse strand, counting down.
AATCTTGCCGAGGTCGACTTCATATTTTATCATTTCGGATCGATTAAAAAAGTACCAGTTTAGCACCTTCCTTCGTCCACAAAACTTGCTGGGTTTTTGCCAAAATTTGAAACCGTTATTATTGTTGTTGTAGTTGTCGTATTTGTTGTTGCTGCTGCTGTCAGTGGAGTTTTAGTCGTCGATGTTGTTGCTGTAAGGATGCCAGAAAGCGGACATCTTTAGTATATTGGGCTGATTGATTATCCTCATTTCTTCCGGTTACACCTTTTATCTGTTTGCGCTGGCATATCCATATATATGCACATAAATACAAACGTATATACATACACAAATATACTTACATGCATACCTATAAATGGATACATTTTACACACATACATATGCATATATATGCGTATATATATATATGGATACATATATATATATATATATATATATATATGTATATATGTAGTGTGTGTTTCTACATTTGTGTATACATATGTATGCATACAAATATATATATATACATGTATATACATATATATGTATATACATGTATATATATATTCATATAGATGTATGTACATATGTATAGATATATAAATATATATAAATATATATATATATATATATACATATATATATATGTGTGTGTATGTGTGTGTGAATGTGTGTGTGTGTGTGCGTGTGTGAGTGCATGTGTGTATGTGTATGTGTGTGTGTATGTTTGTATATGTATATGAATATACATTTCCACCAAAATGCACACAAATGTTGTAGCGTGTTCTGAATTTCAGCAGAAATATATGCAGGTACAGAAATGGAAAAACGTGTTTCACTGCAGAATAAGACTGGATATATAAATTTCTGTTCTTTTTTAATAATGAATATATATATATATATATATATATACATGCATATATTGGGACATACTTCACATCGTACAATCTAACATCTGTTCCTATGTTCATGAACATATTGCAGATGCAACACTAGTCAGAGTAAGAGTAATAGAGGCATTGTTTTGGAATAGACCAGAAAGGTGTTTTCTAACTGGAAAAAAAGAATAATATCATATAATAATCTAATTTGGGTTTACAAGTCACTCAAATTACAATCGATGAGGAAGAGATATGGCGCTAGTCCCACAGTCTTCACAATATTTCATTTTGGATTCAGTTCTTAGGATGATATGTTTCCGTCTCATCTGCCCGATTTCCATAAAGTATATGGGAATCATATACCGTTAAGAAAAGACCGAACTGTTTATTCCTCCTATATTTTCTAATCTTGTGGCTAAAAAAGAATCATTATTTCTATATAATTACGGATCATTAATTAGCACGTTTCCATAAGTGAAGTAAGTGCAATTAGTTTTATTTTTTCATCAAGCTTTGATGAAAATATAAATGCATTTTCTTGTAATTTTGTAGCAAAATACTTCATGGTAGCATATCTGTTATATATGTTACATATGTGTGGTTGTAGGTAGAGAGAGACAGAGACAGAGACGAAGAGACAGAGAGGGAGAAAGAGAGGGAAGGAGGGAGAGAAAGAACTATATATATATATATATATATATATATGTATATATTGACATATATATACGTATTCATTCAAGTTTACATTGTACACACGCACATACATATAAACATATGCATGTGTGCGTATGTATGCACGTAAGTATGAATGCATATAATTCTCTGGAATGAAAAGAAAAAGTGTATTAGATCCTTCTTTACCCTAGCATGTGTGTCTGTTCGTTATCGAAATTTGATAGTGCCAAGGCAGCGTTTTAATAGAGTCTAATGTTAGTCGAAAGCGGTTTATTGATAAGCATATCCAGGCAATGTAAAGCATATACAATTAACATATCTGATTTACAATGCTACGTCGAAGAATACTTGCGTATCTATACCCTTGGTGAAGTCGATCATTTGATCAAGAGTAGTTTTTCTTAGCTTGGGCTGATATTCAAGTAGCACTGGGCTGATATTAAAGTAGTTGTTACGACTTCTAATTGCTCTAAGCGATCGGGTTTGGTTGTCTTCTCCGGGCCATCCTCTACCAGATCCGAGGATCTCACCGGACCGTTTCATCGGTAGTAGCGACGGACGGTGTGTACAAAGGGCAGGCACGTCATCGACGCAGGCTGACGTCCCGCGGCTACTGGGAATTCCTCGTTCACGGGGTTGGTTCCAGGCCCCGATCCCTATCATGGGAGGTGGTTTAGAGCTTTCCCGACCCTCTCGGGCCGGGAGGAGATGGTACTCATAATACCCATAAACACAAATAAAGCGCGCGTACATTCATACACGCACACACGCATTGATAGGCATACATAAGTATACGGATGTATGAGTATATATATATAAACATATATACATATATACATATGAATATGTTGAGAGAGTTACAGACAGACAGAAAAAGAGAGAAGGGAAACGACATGTCAATAAAATAAGTATATATATATATGTACATATATATTTACATATATA
>NC_068988.1:62100253-62101114 GCF_001194135.2 Octopus bimaculoides | reverse complement strand
AAAAACATGTATATATGCATATATGTATATATACACACGCACACACTAACATACACTATGTGGGTGATATTCTTTACTCAGATGTTGCAATCATATCGGATTCTTGAAGTTCTTCAATGTTGTGTATGTACATATATTTACGAGGTTCCTGACATTCATTAATGGTTTTCCCCATTGTGTTGATGGGCAATTTTCTATCCTGAATAAAACGGTCGGCATTTTGGGCGGCACGGGAATGGTAGTAATATAAACATAAATAAATGTACCCACATACATGCATACATCGAAAAAAAAAAGACATCCATGCAAGAACGTGTATATACACGGATAAACATATTGAGTATAAGACTAAATTTGATAAGTTATTATGGAGTGCATTTGAAAGAAATAGTAATATATAATAAAAAGTCGGTCACACTTTGTCTGTAATCCATTAATGAAATAACAGAAACAATATTGATAAACAGACAGAGAGACACATAGATAGGCAACTACATATAATGAAAGATAGATTGATATAAATACACATATGCTCGCACGCAAACATATATACATTTACATATACAAACACGTGTATGTGAAAATAAGTGCATGTATGTACGTGGACGTAGGCATACGTATTTTCACATGTATATGCGGTTTGATACTTTTGCATAAATTTCATAATAGATTAGCTTATTTGAAGTAGTCTATAGATATTCTTATTCAAAACCATAAATTCTGATTTATCTTACATACTTACATACTTAAAATAATTCTGATTTATCTTACACCTATATAAGTGTATGTACGCATATATGGATATATATATGTGTGTGTGTGTGTGTGTGTGTGTGTGTGTGTGTGTGTGTGTGTGTGTGT
>NC_068988.1:62094739-62100223 GCF_001194135.2 Octopus bimaculoides | reverse complement strand
TATGTATGTGTGTGTGTGTGTGTGTGTATGTATGTATGTATATATAAATACACTCACAGCGGGTGAGAGAGGGGAAGAGTGACAGAGAGATATGTATTCGTGTGCATGTATGCATGTGTTAGCGTGTGTGTATGTGTGTTAGGACATTCGGAAATCACTGTTTCCCGTCGTTGTTCATTCCGCCTTCGTTCAGAAAACAAAAGCGACTAAATGAAGCGGCTTCCAAGAATTGGATCATCCCAATGGGACACAAAACGAAACTGATTCTATGAGAGTGAATAATTTCTTACATTATCATCTTTATTTCTATATAACATTAATTCACATTGCGAATGTTCTTGCTTCGACTACAGCTGGACATTCGCCAACTATGGCCACTTTTCATACAGGAGTCATTTAAAATTCATCTCATAAAATGATTGGACATCGATGGCAAAATTAGTAACATCTCGAGCTATTTGAAGTTCCTCAGAGGTATTGCATTTCGTAGGAGACCATGCATGATAATATAGTAATTCCGACGGGAGAATTATATTCAGTTGATCGATTTGGTCTTATTACCTATTGACTTTTAAGCTCAAATAAAAATAAACAATACAGGGTTGCCAATATTTAAACACTCCCATGAGACGTTTTCTGTTCGGCAGCTTCCAATTTATAATATAAAAATCAAATCTTTACACTCGCGTAATAAATTAGTTCATATGTATCTGATGTGTGATATATAAATAATATAGCGTAGATGGAGTTGTTGTTGGTATTGATGCTGACGGTATGTGAGTGATGGTGTTAGACATGTTAGCGGATAAAATTTGAAGAAATTGAATGATTGAAGAGTTAGAAAAATGAAAGGAGCCAATATATTATGCGACATCTTGAAAGCTACAATGCTCTAAATTGATTAGTGCTAAATGAAACATCATTCCTATTCCGTCGTATGCAAAACGAACAGACACGTCTTTACATTTCATATGAAAACTAAAAAAAACAACCGAGATAAAAAGACAACGAATGAAAATAACACATAAGATAACAACAACAGTAGCAGCAAGAATACTATCAGTGATAATGATTGTATTATATTCGTACTTTGGCATACGTCCGAGAAAATATCGTTGATGTTGTTATTGGTTCAGTTACAAATCATCCCTGATTGAACGAACGTATGATCAAAGGCGTTTCACAAATGACTATCCTAGGCTCTCGTTTCGGGAATATATAATCCTTCCTTTCGATTGAAAGAAAATTTATGTCGATTTGGCAACAATTTATAGCAGACTGATAAATATGTTGCACCTTCCGAGTTGGATTCCAACATTCTGTACAGTAGATCAAATTTCGAATATGCTAAGGGTCTGGGATTTCCTTCATTAGGGTAACACAATTTGAGCATTATTCTCAGGAAAATTTCAACTGACAGGACAGACTAATCTAAATACAAAAAGAATTTCCTCACTTGCTATATACTCAGAATAGTCATGACCCTAATATCAACTATAAGGATTTCATTATTCCCCACAAGATCGTAAATAAGAATTTTGCCCCTACAAGAAACAATTGAATGACGGTGGGGTGTTTTATGTCTGACGTTTAAAAAGATAATAAAAATGGGGAACCACAAACTTCTAGAAAAAAATTTTTTGCAGTAGGTAGGATAGAGCTACTGGAGTGTTTTGGGAGTACATTACGGATAATGACGACAAAATATAATTGTTTTACATGGAAGCGAAATTTCTTGTCAGAAAAAGCCAGGTAAATGGTGCAATAAAATTGAAGGAAGACCTTGAAACTTCCTCTCTGCGAGCTTATTTTTGCAACAAGAAAAGGAGCTACCTTTTCGGAGAGATAAGCTAACAAAAGCTCCTTTATTTTGTCTTCCCACATAATCTGCGCTTAAAGTAGCAGTGAATGCCGCATGAAGTGAAATTGGAGCTTTCTGAAAAATGCGTATAGCTTTCGCTAGTGGAATAAAAACTCTTATTTAAAGTTTGATTGTTTGGGACGAATCATATGTGATTGTTTAAAAAATTAAAGGCTAGAACGACAATGCTAAAACGCATTTGATACAATGAACAACAGTCGTAATATCATAATGTATGGGTAAATAAGCATCCTTAAACTGAAACAATGCAGTGGTAGGTAAACAAATGTATCAACAAATAGAAGAGCGGGAAGGGAACCTCACCTGTCAAGTAACTCAGAATAGGTAAAGGTAAGCTTGCCAAACTTTAATGCAGGTTGAATATAGAGATTAAGATTGTTTGGTATTAGATATTCATCGCGTACAGTATTCATAGTCAATTCAGTCACTGTGGCAGGTAGACAGTGGAAATAAATAGATAGACACAATCCTTTCACTTTCATAAAAAGATTTAAAAAAGTATGGAAGATCCTACAGATTATAAAACAGCTGATTAAAGCAAATGAATAGGAATCATGTATTGTTGTTTTCTCATCGCTCTAAAGACTCTAATATCGACTTTTTTTAAAGGTCTAAGTAGCCTGTATGCAGGTCTGGAATATGAAGCGGCTGTGTACAAAACTTTTAAGAAATCAGATGAAAGATGTAGAAGATATTGAGGTACATTAAATTTTTGTACACACAGACACATACAGAGAGAGAGAGAGAGAGAGAGAGAGAGAGAGAGAGAGAGAGAGGAAACTTCAGTTTTATAGATATTAGATTAGATTTTTTAAATTACTGTAGTCTGAACGTAATGTCATTTCAAATTGAAGCTAAAGAGTACAGTTGCCAAATGTTCATGCATTTTGTTATATTAACTCTGACGTATGCCTGATCAGTCCCAAGGAAAATTAGAAGATAAACTTTTGGAGATGTATCTATAAAAAGATGTTTATTGCGTAATTTAGAAACATGCTGAATCGCAATGTATCTGCAATAAAATATGGAAAATCAATACAAATGATTAATAACAAAAGTTTGCATTGTGTCATAATCAGTATCATTTAAAACATGCGATTTCGTTTCTCACGTAATAGAACGTTGACATTTGAGCACATTTTCCGATACGATTTAATATGTGGATGAACTATTTCATCTCTTTTTTATGTTAAAAGTGAAAATGGAGGGAAAATTGGATACATTTTCATAATCTGATGCACTGTTTTCTCACGAAAGATATTCCACGTATCTTATATGAACGTTATAATGTGTTCAAAATCACTTGAATTCATGTATCGCAATGATGTTTGGGTACATCGTAATATAATGAAAAAAATTAGTGGGTTGTATTTCTATCTGCAAATTTCTACTCAAAGGCAAAGATATTCAATTTTTGCAAATTGCGATCACTGGGGATGAAAAGTAGATTGCTTACGACTCGGTGGGTCGACAAAAATTCTGGAAAATTAAATTAACTACTATATAATTTTGCGAAGGGCATAGTGTATTATGGGTAACTTCTGTAAAATCAGATGTTAGATTAAGACAATTTTTCTCGATTAGATTTAATAAAGACAGCAATCAATGAAAAAACGTCTAGAATTGGGCAATCAGAAGAGCGTCGTCTTTTCTCAAAAGAAAGCCTAACTTTATATTTATTTACAGACTAGATGCAAAAGGGTACTGCTTGTCAGTAATACCCTGCCACATACGCTGTACACACGTGATCTTGCAACTTTGGATTAGAATTTCTTTTGATTCCTCTTAATGGGAAGAACTTCAAGTCTTCGGAAGACTATTAGAAGCTAACAGCCAGAACCAAGAAAGATGCCAAGTTCCGGAAGGATGTAGTCATGAAGCTTCTTCAAATGTGGGGGAGGTTTGTGGAAACCAATGACCCTTTGTGATGACCAAAGGTATGCACAGTTGATGTAACCTCCTTATATCAGAAATGATATATAGTTAAGCACTTGACAATTTATTTGAACAATGGAAATGAGAATGGTTAGTGTAAAGATACGCAAGAAATTATCTAGTGTATTGGTTTCTTACAATACGTATCTGCTCCCAAAAACGAAGAACTAGCGATCATTTTGAATATTTCCCAAAATGCAATGGTTATACTATTTACATTTCGCAAGTATTTTCACCACGGAAAAAGTTATAGCAGTCCTGACTTTTGTTTCTTCCTTGCGCGTCACTCAACAGTAGATAGTCAAATGTTAATATGTGGTACTTTATAGCGAGATTGTTTAACGCGCGCATACACAACCAACATTACAATAGTAAGTAGAGACAGGCACACTTCATCAGCAGAAGTTTAAGAGAATAGGCAGACAAATGCCCAGGAAACTGTGGCTATTGTTCCATCTCTAGGGTCGAAATCAGTTCTATATATATGTTTTTTTTATTCGAAAATATTCAACCTTTCCTTCTTCACAAACTAATAATTTTAACATTTCGGAAAATGTTAAAATGTTAAATTTGAGTGGCCTTATTATTTCGGAGACACTTGAATGAAATAATTAACACATTCACGCTAATTACTCTATATGTGTGATGCAGTTCCCCTGGGAATACGGGTTCCGTATTTATATAAATAAAATCTATGTATACATATACATTTGCTAAAATCATTTTACTTCATGCATTTGTACACACTATTGAGAACACTGCAATTACTTAATACCAAACTCAGAATCAGCTGTAACATTTTTACCCATATCTATTCTCTTATTTGTGAGTTTCGAATATGAACTCTCCGGATATGTATGTACCTGTCTTTGCAGATTTATTATTAAGGCTAAATGAGATCTTTATCTCTTTTGCAAGACATAATAAATTTTGAACTTTCGGATGACTACCTATCCATGAAGAAATACAAGGAGCTCCAGTTGTTCTGATCGTCCTGTCTTTCTACTCACTAATATATATATATTCAATTCAATACAACTGTTTTATAAATGCTTTCATGCTATTAAGGAACACATGTCCATCTATTTTATTGCACTTTCATTAACTCAAGCCGTATATTGCCTATAACCAACTCGTGTTTGCCTTGCCTGTAATTCACCTCCCTACGATTTTCGATATTGGAGTTTTACTTATCTCGTCTTGTATGAGCACTAATTTTCTCTATCTGTTATACGCATTTTTGACACATTCTTATCTAATATAATCACATAAATGCATACATACGTAAACATACATACATACATACATACATACATGTCTTTGTGTGTATATCTGCATGTGTGTTTGTGTGTCACCGGACAAAATTTACTTGATAGAATTTGTCGAGAACAATAATTTAATCTATTCAGGAGATATATCATGCATTCCTATTTCACGTTCATTTGTGCTTGTATGACGCTAAGTATGTATATGTGTTCCACAATAGTTACGAGAATGCAGTAATGTCTATCATTTCTTCTGAGTGCATCTTACTGCCAAATACGAAAAACAAGTTAACACATTCGACAATATTAAGTGTTGACGAAAGTGTTGTACAACCGGTCTAGCATTCGAACATATACGTGTGTGTATTGTAATATATATATATATATATATATATATATATA
>NC_068988.1:62093303-62094436 GCF_001194135.2 Octopus bimaculoides | reverse complement strand
TGTGTGTGTGTGTGTGTGTGTGTGTGTGTGTGTGTGTGTGTGTGTGTGTGTGTGTGTGTGTGTGTATGTATACATTTTTTACCTTGTATCTCTTAGACGTCATCGAAACCATTACGAATATTTCTTTATTAAATGAAACACTAGATCACTAAAAGACAATTAGATTCTGCAAATAAATCTATTGGATTCATAGCGATTACTTCCATTGTTGATACTAACAAATGTCTCTCCAGTGGAAAATACTCCTTGATAATCTCATTTAGATACAGGAGATTTTCATCTATTTGCTAAATCTATTTTGAACAGCGTCATTTGTCAATTGTAAATTTAGCAGACGACATCAATTTAGATTGGATTTACTGAAACGTTCATTGATTTTGCTGTTCCTATGATTACTTTACATTATTATACGTCTCTAAGTTTGCAAATGAGAATATGTTTAAAGAATATAATATTACTTTTATTCATTTTATATTTTCTGTAATTCATTTTACGAAATTTGTGATGGCTGACGTTATCATGCATAATATGTCAAGTTGTAGCTGCGTGGTGAAAAATTTCGCATCGCTAGCAGTTAGCTCTGCATTAAGTGTCTTCTTCGTGTACATATATGCGCGCGCGCGTGCGTGTGTGTGTGTACGCGCGCATGTGTGTATGTATTAAAAATTTGTTTTTATGCACAGCTATAATTTAAACGTTAACATTATTCTGATACGCCACTCCATACTCTTGTTGAGCGCAAATTTATCATTCTTATGCAAGAATGATTTGACAGTGACCCAAAGATGTTTTGATCTTAACAGAGACTATATAGGAGTAAGACTAAATCTAATGCATTGAAGTACACCAACGGCTTAGCTGGCTGAAACATCGAAGTAATTGTCAACATCATTCTTGCATCAAATTTATACACATACACACATACACATTTATATATAAGAAACAAGTTAAAATCTATGTTCATTACATATCTTTCCTTTATCGGACCAAACTGGGCTTACAGCTCTTTCCTGCATCCATTATAGGTGTATTATTAAGTTTACTCAATTGGTCCAATGATCAATTGAGGCAAATTGATCGACCTAAGAAAATTAATGATACTTTCATCAGAGACATCTCTGGTTACAATATTG
>NC_068988.1:62090208-62093293 GCF_001194135.2 Octopus bimaculoides | reverse complement strand
TTGGGTCAAAGACTGGGAGGAACGACAATGCCTGCTCGCCGCTACATAAGCACTTTAAAAAAATTGCGAAAGTGCGGTGCAAAATACCTAACTATATTCCTTTTCATTATATACAATTACCATTTAGTCTACCTCCTATATTCTATTGTAACAATTAGCATCATTATGTTGAGATACTGTATCATACTACGCAATAGATATTAATTTCATTGATATCCATCTTCTACTAACACAGCTATTGCAGCTGTCGTTATCGCTTCTGTGGTTATATTTCTTATCATCTAAGTGACTCACCTCAGCTGAAATCGATGACAATATATGTGACCCTAGACGTCAAATATCTTGCCATTTTACACTCAGTTTTAGTGTTGCTTTAACCTATCGCTGGTATTAACTGACAGGAATTTAGGTCGATAACCCGCTGACGTAGAATTATTTAAATTGAAAAACACCTGAGTGGTACGTAGAGTAGACGTTGAAATCGAATTTAATGGCTTAGAACTGTTACTGGGTTGTAGAGAATCAACGATACTAAGTGATATTATATATCGCAGTTAGAGTTGTAACTTTGAGAGCCCATGACGACGACTACGACGGTAAAGGGGATAATTATGGTGATGATGATGATCACCATCATCATGATCATGACGATCAGGATTGGTGGTGGTGCTGGTGGTACTGGTGGTGGAGGTGGTGGTGGTGTTGATGATGAGGATGAGGATGATATGATGATGATGAGGAGGAGGAAAGTGATGATGATGATTATCATGATAATGGTGGAGGTGGTGGTAGTGGGGATGATGATGATGATGATGATGATGCTTGTAATGATGGCGGTGATGATGATATTGATATGAAACATGATTATTCACATGAAATATAGTCATGTATAAATTATATACACTGCAACGAAACATCTCAAATGAAATAATGTTAAGAAAAAGTCAAATAGCAAATTCAAACATGGAAAAAAATGTAATTACTTTTTATAGACTGAATACTGAATGCATGTAGAATTTGTTTTTTCGTCGAGAGTTTCATCAGAGATAGAAAAATAAGTATTTGATGGAAAATGACAGCTAACTTGTTAACAAATTATTACGAAGTGTTCTGACCTAATGGGGTGGACTAACTCTACGATGTTTTCGGTGTCTTAGACAAATCATTCCTTACGATAATTTGAAATAAAAGTTTCAAGTAATAGGTTGGTCACACGTAGAGACTATAATTTTGAGTAAAGAGCCAAAGTGGCTGGAACTATGGTCGGAATATTACGCTTCCCCTTGATATATCTGTTAATGTCTAACCTCTTGTACATAGTAATTTCATTAACAAATGAAATCCACCTATCTCATTCCCACTGCTCTAAAATCTTGACTTCTAATTTTGTAGTTCTTGAAATGTATTTATAGAGCCTCTACTCTATTTTCCCTACTCATACCATAAAATTCATATCGCTTCAGGTCTGTAAGAAAGAGTTAAGCTAATGACTACAAAATCTGCTACATAATGTAACGTGACAGACCATATTGGTTTCAATTTTGGCACAAGGACAGCAATTTCGGGGGAGAGCCTTCAGCTGCTACTTATTTTATTGACCCCACAATGGAAGAGAAGCAACGTGGATCGTGACAAAAATTAAAGACGGACGCAATACCCCTAAGTGGTTTTCCCGGCATGTTAACGATTCTGCCATCTCGCCCACTTGTGATGTGACTAAACTTATTACAAGCGTTTTAGTAAATATATTATCAAATACACTCACAAATCCCTAGTTGTTCAAATTTCAGTTGCTTTGATCAAATACATGCTCAGTCAAAGATGATTTGGGACTAAATATGAAAAGCCACAAAATCAGCTAACATTTAAATTTGTAAGTCTCTATAAACATTCTCAATCTGATAAATGTTGCAAACATTATGGCTTATACTACATATTCTACCACCATATAATCGATGTTATACCGAGCGACGGATGTTCATTGTGTGAAATGTCTTTGGTCTTCTATAACAGGAGTCTCGTGGGTCATAGATTTACTGGTGCATGTATAAAATGGCGTAACGTAACAAGTTCATCATGGTTGTCTTGCTATGATAATCAGCAGGAACTAAGGTTCAAATTGAGCATATATCTGTTGATACGGGCCTCACAATATATTTGAAAAAGAAAACATATGTTGATGCAAGTCTAGTATGGGATTGCACAACATCTATCATAGATCTACAACGAAAGGGCAATAAAGTTTATCCTAATTCTCCTCAGACAACTGTATCTAGAGTTCAAAATTCGACATATATCAAATTAACTAGAGAATATCTGCATTTTCAATTAACATGCATATAATAGCAGTGGTATTCCGCTTCAGTCACTCACTAAAGTTTAAGTAGAAAGGGATACAATGGAAAATATGCGAAAATGGTTGTACTTACATAAGCACAGTTGAAATTAATTCTATTTGAACAGAACAATCATGGATCGAAACAAAATATCCATGATTCGTCTGTGATTCTTTCAATTCTAAATCACAGAGGTAAGATTAAGATGGGGCAGATGGCGATGTAAAGGATATGAAGAAAGGGTGATTGAAAAGGAAGAGGAGGAGTAAGCAGGAAAATTGCGATAGTTGTCACGTTGATTATTATGATTATTATAATGATGATGATCAAGATGAATAGCACCGGTTGTATAAAGTTACAAAAAAAAATTTCTAAAATCCTAACAACATTGTAAATACTTTATTAGTTGTAAATGAGTTAAATCATGGAATAATATAACGGTGAAGCATTACTTTAATCATACGGTAATACGAGATTTGATAAAACGATGAAGAAAACGGGAAAAATTGCTAAAAGAACAAGAAGTGGAAGTTAGATGACAAATTAAATGACAAAATATAATATGCATTTTGCTGAAGTAAAAGAAACTGTTGTATAAGATTACACTTACACTTTATTGTCAAGTCATCTATCAGAATTCCTGCACTTATACACCATCTTGCACATATGTGTGTGAGTGTATTTGTGGGCTTTCGAAAGAAATTAATTATGTATATATATATATACATACAAACATACATATATGCATA
>NC_068988.1:62088296-62090198 GCF_001194135.2 Octopus bimaculoides | reverse complement strand
CATACATATATGCATACACACACACACACACACACACACACACACACACACACACATACACACACACACATATATATATATATGTATATATATATATAAATGCTTGTGAATATAGGTTGATACTCAGTTTTGTATTTATGTGTGCATCTATATAAGTATGTATACACAGTTGAGAAAATGAAAAATGCAGTAATACTTAGCTTAGAAACAGGAAGACATTTTATTCTAGAAAATGATGTGACAGAAGGCCACTAGGCAATCTTCCTTCACTTTCGTTTTTAAATTGGAAAAGTTGAGAAGGAAATATATCCATTTACAACGAAAACAATAAAATGTTAAACAATCATTGAAAGAATGGTTCGTAACGGGTTTGTTGTTCAATTTTTGATTTCTTCTTAGAATAATTGCAAAGATATTACTGACAATTAAATTGCATACTGAATAATACGGATTTCTTGTTTCTTATTTCAGTGACATTTATTTGAATATATATTATAACATAATATATTATAATATAATGAGGTTTTTGTTTTCACGTTTTTACCTTCAGTTTGTAACATAGCTGTTTTTTTATTAAATGTATATACATTTTAAATTGAAGAAGAAAAACAAAACACGAAAATGCATCACAATTCAAAAAAACAAAACAACGTTTAATAGGTTTGAATGATGTAATAATGATAATGGTATTAAAGTAATAGAAATGTTAATAATGAACATAATACATATAGTAATAGCAATGATAACTGATAATAATAATAACAATAATAATAATAATAATAATAATAATAGTAATAATAATAATAATAATAATAATAATAATAACAACAACAACAACAGCAACAACAACAACAACAACAACAGCAGCAATGATAATAATAATAATAATAATAATAATAATAATAATAGTAATAATAATAATAACAATAATAATAATAATGATAATGATAATATACCATGCAAGTTTGACAAGCATTAAGATATTCAACTGCGTTCTAAATTATCGTAATGATGACGATGGTGAATGATGTTCTTTCTGCTATTGATGGTGAGGAGGAGGAGGAGGAGGGGGGGAGGAGGGGGAAGGAGGAGGAGGAGAAGGCAGAAGAGAAGGAAGCGGAGCTAGATAATGTTTTGATGTGAATTATGGAAATATTCATGGTATAATGATGGTGAAGAAGATGGTGGTAATGATAGTGATTGTGATTTTAAGGAATATTATGAAGATTCTTGCTATTAGAAAGTTCATGATAAGGACGATGACGACAATGAATGCCAAGACTCCAGATGTTACTACTGCTGCTGCTGCTGCTGCTGCTGCTGCTGCTGATGATGATGATGATGATGATGATGATGATGGTGATGATGATGATGATGATGATGATGATGATGATGATGGTGATGATGATGATGATGATGAAGCTGAGGAAGAGGAGAATAAAAATGTAGCCGATGAAGTGAAGTAGCTTTGACAAGCTCCTAATCAGAAGAGTAATTACGAACGTGCAGTGAATACGCGACAGCCTGTCTTATCACCACCACCATCATCATCTTCATCATCATCATCATCGTCATCATCATCATTATCATCTTGATCATCATGGTCGTCTACGTCGTCGTCATTATCATCAACATTATCATCTTCGTCATCATCATTTGCATTAAATCCTTTATTCAACGTGAGATAGGGTGCAGAAGGCTTCAAGGTGGTAACAGAGTGGAAAAGCAAATGAAACACGTGTTAAAAAAGATAGAGATGAAGAGGTATATATGTGGAACAGTGTTTGAAATGTTTGTTTAAAACGTATTATAGAGTAAGAAGATAGGTAATATGGTTTAAGGAGTATGAAGAGGGGGAAAGGATGAGCAGAGGAAAGAGAAAGAGGTGGAGAGATGGAGTTG
>NC_068988.1:62087322-62087822 GCF_001194135.2 Octopus bimaculoides | reverse complement strand
AGAAGAAGAAGAAGAAGAAGAAGAAGAAGAAGAAGAAGAAGAAGAAGAAGAAGAAGAAGAAGAAGAAGAAGAAGAAGAAGCACGATAACAAACTAATAGATTCAGAGAAGCAAGCAGAATGAACGAATCAAGAATCGCGAAAGATTACGTGTGAAATATAAAGCAAAAACTAAATACGTCTGAATATATTTACAACGAAAAAGAGATTAAACTGGCTTAAAAATATAAAAGATTAATGGCACACGGTATTATGCAATTATCTCTGCTAATTATTTGAACTATCTTGTTTAATCAAAATGGTCGGCTACCATTATATTTTATATTGTCTTTGAACGCAATCTAACGTAGCGACATAATGACGTTAGCTAAGCTGTGCGTATGCTTTTTGCCATCTTACGTACACATTCCTATATATGCATACATATACACACTTATGTCTACATATATAAGCAAATATGCATATATATAGCAAATATGCATATATATATATATATATATAT
>NC_068988.1:62084585-62087312 GCF_001194135.2 Octopus bimaculoides | reverse complement strand
TGTATATGTATATGTATATATCAATATATATATATATATATATATACATACACTTATGCATATATATGTATATTATATATATATATATATATATATATATGCACATATGTCTATATATGTGTGTGTGTGTGTGTGTGTTTGTCTATGTGTGTATGAAGTCACACTATATACCTTGGCGATGGATTGCTAATACAATGTAATTTGTCACCAAACTGATCGTGAGCTATACATCAGAAATCCTAAATACGTTTTGGAATATAATTGCCGGCTACCCTATTATGTAAGATATTTGCGTCAATATCTCCATCTTTTTTCTCTGTGTTCATCTTAAAAGTTTTAGTGCCGCTTCCATTTTTCCATCAGTATTCTTGTTTATATTTATATGATTCTTCAATCCTTTTTTTCTTTAATTTACTATAGTAATTTTGTAATTTTATCAGAAAACCTAATTGCTATGAGATCTTATTCTTGTATATTTTTATCTATTTTTGGCAGAGAACACTTTATATCATTAATAAAGCAAATGTAATTTCTAATATATCAGCTACCTGACGCGTATATACATATCTGTGTGGTAGTAATGTATGTGTGTGTATGTATGTATATATTCTATAGTTTTTGAGTTGTTACTACCAAAACTCTAACGTTACATGTATGCTTCATTTCGACATTTAGCATTCTGTCAACTTCCAGAGTATCCATTACATCATTAAATGTCTCGTTTGATTTCAGTGGTTAAATAGGTGAGCCGTGTGAATTTTGCTGCTATTTCTAATAGTATAAAAAGAAATACCATATCGAAGGTCTGCTCTCTCTGAGGTTTTTGACATAGGTTCGTACTTATTATTGGGTGCTCTTGTTTTCTGTATTATTTTGTTATATATCATTTCTGATTTAGGAACCCATTATGAAAGCTATTGGAGCTTTAATGGCCACGCAGTCTCAGAAATATTACATATGTATAATTACATTATACAGTTGTTTCTCCTTCTTCTGAAGAAAGATCTTATGTTACATACAGGGTGCGGTGAGTAAACTGTCGCTTAAATTACGTAAAAATGAAAATAACTCTAACATCGCATTTTAACAGATATATTTACCAAAAATATCTTGAAATAGTAAACAGTAAATTCATTCAATAAAATTGCCATTGGCTTCAACCACAGCCGGTCTTCTTGTTTAAGTTGGTTTTAAACAGTGTCACTGTTAGCCTGCCGTCGTTTGCAGTGCTTTATCGGCTTCTGCATTGTTGTATATAAAGCGTTGATTTTAGAGTGACGTAATTTATGAGAGTGTGGTATTTTTATTGTGTTTGCATAAATTCTTTGTGAATATTCTCGTATTAATACGCAATGGGAATTTGTCTCTTGAAATAAGCCTTTATTTAATTAATTTTTTTTTTTTTTGCTTATTTTATGTTGTTTGATTTATATTGGTAGATGATTAACTATTGTTTCCTCTTTTTCCATGTTGTGATTACGTGGTTTGCTATGTAAACGTAAAATGCACGAATTACTACCTGCGCTGTATAGCATATACACTGGACAAGGGAGCTAACTGCAGAATATCGCATTTTTATTTATATTCTGAGTTTATATTTATTACAGTTCTCATTTGATGCTTATTTATGTGAATTAAGCTCTTAGAATATTAGCTTTGAGAAGTATTCTGTAATACACCAATGATATTAAAGTTGTTAAACTACCTGCATTGCTATCGCTGTTAAATTTCCTCCACATTTTTCTCTTTTTCTTTTACATTACGGTTTCAGTTGACCGTTTATGGAGTTCGGGTGTTTCATTGCTATAATAGCTATGAACAACATCAGATTTTTGTCGCATATTCCATAAAGCCCAACATTTTCATCCATATCAATATCTGGAGAGAATTCACCAGCAATTCTTTGAAGTGTAATAATGTGTTTTGGTTTCTTCGTTGTACTTGAAGTGAAGAATTTGACTGCGTGAGCATTTAGAAATAAGAATAGAAAGAGATTCATATCATGAAACCATTCTCTGAGCTCTCATTGTAGCCACATGGTTTTGCAGTCATCGTAAATACAAGGCACCCCGGCTATTTTCTATTGTGGTTCAAAACCCGAACAATTCCTTGTGAAGCTATTTGGTAGACAGACATTGTGTGGAAGCTCATCAGATATACATATAATCCATGTGTGTTGTGTTTGTGTTTGTGCATGTGTGTACGTGTGTGTGTGCGCGCGTGTATCTACGTCTTTGTGTTCGTGTTTCTTACCCCACACCGTTCGAAAGACTGAATTCGTTTATTTGCAACCCCGTCGTTTAGCAATTCTACAAAACTGTCTAATAGGTACTGTACCAGACTTCAGACGTAAGAACTGAGAGTGATTTGTTGGACTAAATTCTTCAAGGTAGTACCTGAACAGGACCAGAGTTCAATGACTTAAATCAAAGGCAAATGATGAACGATGAAAAAAATTTGCTTGAATAATACATGAGGGCGTATAAAGAAACATCTACATACTTTTGAAGATACGGCGTATGATGTAAGAGAATAAGTCGTTAATGGTATTGTAATACACTTAAGAATATTTCGATAACAAATATGAACGAGAATGTTCTCAACTTTTTTAGATATTCAGAAAGAACATATAAATATGTCAAATTCGGATAGTTATCGCCTAATAAAAATGGAAGTATCTATGTATATACTTGTGTATTGTGCACGCGTGTGTGTATTTGTATATAT